>NW_007360478.1:0-2778 GCF_000271585.1 Trametes versicolor FP-101664 SS1
AATAGAATGTCAATTGAAGGTGTAAATTGGAGTACAAGGATGTTCAGGTCCAGATAATGCAGTTCCTTTAATGCATTGCCAGCACTATCTTCTGCCTTATATAATGAAAGTGTCCTGCAATATAATAATGAAGTCAGATGGATGGATTAGTGAGTATAAAGACCAGCTATTGTGCATACACTCTGGCAACAACCTTCAGCCACAATCAGTGTTTGGTGCATCAAAGCTTGTGTATTCAATATAAAACTATGATTGTACCACCATTAGATGCACATTAGAAAGACCTTTCCAATGATATATATGTGTCCTATGATGTGGTAAAGAATGAGCCAACAGGGGGCAAAATGAGTTGCAGCTGTGGCTGAGAACAAACAAGACCATACTTGGTGGCAGGGGAACGCTGAGCTGCGTTCCCCTGCCACCGACTGTGGTCTTGTTTGGTTCCCAACACAAATGCCTCAATATCTTGGCCCCCACTGGACCATATGTCATGAAATATATATCAACAGAAAGCTATGAATGAGCAGAGTCCATATACTCAAAAATGATTTGAATGTGACTAATGCAGCTGCCACTATACACAAGACAAGATCCCATTAGTGCCACAATTGGAAAAAGCGCCCATGGCACATGACCTGATGACATCATTGCCTTCCCCCAAATTGTTACATCCCGTGCGCCCAACCTCCGAACCCCCGGTGCCAACTTACGAACCTCCGTACGAACTACCGGTTTCCGACTCTATTCCGACTTCTTCCATTTAGACCTTTCTTTCTTGGCGCCTTGCGCCAAGACACTCACCTAGACAAAAGGCTTATTGTTTTCAGACACGAGTTATATCCCGAAGTCCCGGACTTTCCGTTAAAGTACTTCTTATTGTTTCCGAGAACAATTAGGCTTCTATGTATTTAAACCAAACTGGATTGTACTAGCTACTCAGTTCGGATATCTCGTTCACTTATCCAATTCCCTTTTACCCTCGAACCTCCGAACCTCCGACCTCCGACTTCTGACCTCCGAACCTCCGAACCTCCGACCCCCGAACTACGCCCCTAAGCTTGTCTTCTATTCCGCTCTCGACCTCTCCCCTCTCCTGTCCCTCCGACTCTCTAGTCTCGTTCCGGAACTTCGTTAGTTCCGGTACTTGTACTCCCGACCCCCGAGTCGGTACTTCTCCTAAACCGAGGACACCCGACAAGTGTGCCCAGCGTGTTACTAATAGTTTCGCGAAGTCCTCCTTTCCGGTGCTCGGTACTTCGGGACTTCGTCAACCCCCAAACTTCCGCGCACGGTCCTAACAGGATCACATACCGTAAAAAGGGCCCCAAGAAATCTGAAGAGCATATTGATGAGCATGCGGATGTGGACTCGGAGTTTGAGGACAACTATGATGTCAGTGATGCAGAATTGAAGGGTGCTGGAGCCAATGAAGAAGAAGAAGAATCTGAGGATGAACTTTTGCTGACAAAGACATCTGTTAGGGACGTGCCACACGGTAGGTCCGGAGTTCGGAGATTCCAGGGTCCGGAAGGGTCCGGAGTTCGGACGGAGTCCGGACGGAGGTGCGACACGGAGGGGAAGGACTTCAGCGAAGCTATTAGCAACGCTCTGAGACCTCCTGCAGTTGTCCTTAATTTCCGAAGGAACGAGGGGTCGGACTTGACCGGAGTTCGGGGCTGACTAAGCCGGAGTTCCACGCTGACTAAGCGGAACTAAGTCCGAGACGATCGGAGCAGAACAGAGAAGAGGATGAAGAGGATGGCGAGGGACGAAGTCCAAGGGGACTTGTCGAGCGAGCAAGATCAAACAAAGTCTGATGTCCGGAGTTCCGGAACACGTAGGCTCGGAGTTACCGGATTAGGAAGGTCGGAGTTCGGAGGTCGGAACGGAGGTAGACCAAGGGAATAGATTGACAAGGGAGGTAGCGTGAAGGAAGGTAAACAGAAGGTAGCGAGAAGAGTAATGAGGAGGGTAACGAGGAGGGTAACGAGATATCCGAACTGAGGTACTACGGCATTCCGGGCGCGTATTTAAGGAGCAGAACCTTATTGTTAAGGAAGACAATAAGAGCATAAGGAATATCAAATCCGGAGTTCGGAGATTCCGGAGTTCTGGAGTCCGGGGACAAAGACAATAGAGCTTATTGTTAAAGGACAAGATGATGAAAGAATGGTACAATCGTAAGGGAACGTACACGTGAAATCCGGAGTTCCGGAGTGCGGGAAAGTCGGAGTATGAAGTCCGGAGTGTGGGAACTCGGAGTACAGAGTCCGAAGTGCGGGAATTCCGGAGTTCAGAGCGGAGGTGCGCACGGAGCGTAACAACATCCAACCAGGAGCTTGAAGCTGATAGTGCACCTAAGCCAAAGAAATCTAGGTCAAAATATGTACAGTTCCATGAGAATCATCCACAGTATGAGACCCATCATGTGAAGCTGCTGGATGAGTCTGAGGCATATGTTCCCAACTTCATTGGTGGTTCACTCCCCAGAAGAGATGCAGGCAACTGTGAACAATATTGCATGACCATGCTCACACTCTTCAAGCCTTGGCGCACTGGGCAGGATCTGAGACCAAGCCAGGATGTGCTCTGGGATGATGTGTTCAATGGCCATTCATTCACAGAGCGGCAGCTGGAGGTCATGAAATTCTTCCATATCAAATATGAGTGCAATGATGCCAGGGACGACTTTTCTGCAGCTCGCAAAAAGGGAGGAAAGACTGGTCCTTCACCATTCAACATGGATAATGCCACCCTGGATGACCTGGACACGCAGTA
>NW_007360479.1:0-2774 GCF_000271585.1 Trametes versicolor FP-101664 SS1
AAGAAGCAGTAGACGATGAAGAAGGCGAGCATGTTGTCGGTTCAGAGCAGCTTCTTTGCCTTCTTATAACTGTTCAGGATGTCTCGGGCATGTGGGATCAACGAGTCTTCCGGTTCCCAGGTGTTTTCTCCGCTGGAGTATCCTTTCCACTTGATATGGTAGTGTATTCCGTCCTTCTTCTTCCGGTGTCCCACGATCGCCTCGACTTCGTATTCATCTTGCTCGTCGATCACATCAGGAGGTGGCCTCGTGTAATTGGGGCCGTGTGTGTTGTTCTCGTGGTAAAGGGTTAGGAAACTTGCGTGAAACACGGGGTGGATCTTCCATGTGATTGGGAGCTTGAGTCGGTAGTTGAGGGGGCTGAGAACTTCCACGATCTCGAACGGTCCTTCCCGTTTAGGTGCCAGTTTTCTCGTCGCGTAGGATAGTCGGAGATTCTTCCCTTCCAGCCACACCTTCTGTCCGAGTTTGAATGGCGTGAATTTTCCCGTGATCCTGTCTCTCATGACCTGTCGTGCGAGTTCGTGTGCAGCTAGGGCTTCATCTCGGGCTTTCTGGAGCTCCGTGAGTCGATCCTGCACCAGGGGAACATTCGTTCGCGGGTAGGCAATCGGAATGAGGGCCGGATCATATCCCATCATGAGGTAGAACGGAGATGCGTTGCGTGCAGAGTGCATGCGTTGGTTGTGTGCGACTTCCGCGTCGATGAGGTGTTGTGCCCACGTGTCTGGCCTGCCTGTGCAGAATATGCGAAGATAGACTTCGAGCTCCTGATTGGTCCGTTCGGTTTGTCCATCCGTCTGTGGGTGGTAGGCCGTGCTAGGTGACAGAGTGATCTTCAGGAGTCTTCCTAGTTCCCTGGTTACGTGCGACACGAATTGAGGTCCTCGATCCGAGATGATCTTGTCCGGTAGTCCAAATCTTCTGTATACGTCCTTGTAGAGGAGAGTGGCTGTCCCAATTGCATCGATTGTTTTGTTGCATGGTGAGAATATCACCCCCTTCGTAAGGCCATGGTCTACCACGACCATGATGGAATCATAACCGTTGGATATTGGGAGGTCGGTGATGTAGTCGATCGAGATCTGTTGGAAGGGTCGTGTGACTCCTTCGGCCGAGATGGGTGCGAGTGGAGGAACAGTTGGATGGGTATTGATCTTGTTCTGTTGACATTCTGCGCATCCTTCCACAAAGCGCGAGACCATTGTGTGCATCCCGGGCCACCAGTATGTCCGTCGCAGAAGTTCCAGGGTCTTGAACTTCCCTGGATGACCCATGGCCGGTGTGTCGTGGTGTTGGCGGATCAAATCCCTTCGTAGTTGTTCATCCGCCGGTACGTAGCATCGGTTCTTGAAGAAGATCTTCCCGTCTTCTTCCCTCCAATCTGACAACGCGGACTTGATAGGCGGTAGTGTTCCCGTTTTGAGGGCTTCGTGTATTGCCTGGAATACCTGGTCTTTGACTGCGAAGGCTTGAAATCGCGTCGAGAGTTCTGTGTCCACCAGGTGTACGAATAACTGCTCTGGTAGGACAACTCGGTTGTTGTTGTCAGTTGCTTTGTCCGGTATCAGGTCGTGTCGTCGGGAGAGAGTATCGGATTGGATCATGTCTTTGCCCGGAATGTGATGCAGTTGGACGTCGAATTCCGAAAGAAAGAGGAGCCATCTGGCTTGTCTTCGGTTCAGTCGTTGTGCCTGTCGGTAGTAGGTCAAGTTCTTGTGATCCGAAAGCACCGTGACCGGGTGTGCGGCTCCCAGAAGGTAGTGGCGCCATTCTTGGAGGGCGCGAATGATTCCTAGCAGTTCCTTGTCGTAGATTTCGTAGTTTCGTTCGGCTGGTGAAAACCCTTTGGACAGGTACGCACAGGGATGCAAATCCCCGTTGGTGTCCCGTTGTCGCAGTACTGCTCCTGATGCAAAGTCTGAGGCGTCGGATTCCACGTAGAATGGTTTGCTGATGTCCGGCATGAG
The DNA here is from genome assembly GCF_000271585.1 of Trametes versicolor FP-101664 SS1. NCBI lineage: Eukaryota > Fungi > Basidiomycota > Agaricomycetes > Polyporales > Polyporaceae > Trametes > Trametes versicolor. Next base: position 1,971 of record NW_007360479.1, read on the forward strand.
CAGTACCGGTGCAGTGGTGAATCGCAACTTGAGTTCGTCAAAGGCCTTTTGACATGCTGTGGTCCAGTTCCATGGGGCTGCCTTGCGTGTGAGATCGTGGAGGGGCCTTGCGATTTCCGCAAAGTGGTCGATGAACCTTCGGTAGAAGTTTCCAAACCCCAGGAACGACCTGACTCCTTTGACGTCCTTTGGCTCGGTCCAGTCTTGTATTCCTTTCAGCTTCACAGGGTCCATGGCTACCTGGTTTTCACGGATGATCATGCCCAAGTATTCGACTTCTGGGGCATCAAAGATGCACTTGTCTAGCTTCAGATAGAGGTCGTTGTCCCGTAGCCGTTCGAGAACACGTCGAGTTCTTTCTTCATGTTCCTTCTTGTCCTTGGAAAAGATGAGGATGTCGTCCATGTAGATTACCAGCCATCCTTCGTCAATCATGTCTTTGAAGAGGGCATTCATCATGGCTTGGAACGTGGCTGGGGAGTTGCATAGCCCAAAGAACATGACCATTGGTTCAAACAGCCCTCGATGGGTCTTGAACGCCGCCTTCCATTGATCTCCATCCTTGATTCGCACGTTGTTGTATCCCGACCGAAGATCTAACTTGGAGAAGATCTTTGCGCCTTGGAGCTTGTCAACGAGTTCGGATACCAGTGGTAAAGGATAAGCATTCTTGACGGTTCCTTCATTGAGGTAGCGATAGTCTTGGCAAGGTCGGAGAGATCCATCCTTCTTTCCGACAAAGAACAGTGGTGATGCCATTGGCGACTTGGATTCTCGAATGTAGCCCTTCTCAAGTCTCGTCGA
>NW_007360480.1:0-2760 GCF_000271585.1 Trametes versicolor FP-101664 SS1
GGCAGCTACGGCGTCGTAGGAATCGACGTCAAGAAAGCACTCCAACCTCTCACGACCCCCTCGCCTCCGCCGTCGGCGCGTTTATCAAGACGACCAAGTGCTTCGTCTACCTGGACATGGTGTGCGTCTCCCTCTCCTAGCCCCCGACCACGCTCTAAGCCTCCAGCAGGTCCTTCGGCTGCGGCTCCCACACGAGACTTACTTCAAGTACATGGTGTGCCTCGTCGGCCCCGGGCTGCGCCCCGCATACCCCGACCTCTACATTACGCCCGATATGTGCATCCTCATCCTCCCCAACACCGGCCACCCCATGGCCGACCGTGAGGCGCTCCGCTCGGACCCCCCGTTTCCGTTCGGCAACTTCTACCACTGGTCCGCATCGGACATGCGGCTGGACATCCGGGTTGTGAACGATGGGCGAGACTACGGCGTTGGGCCAAGAACGACCTTGCCCGTGGGCCAGCATGTGAAGATGGTGGGTATACAGAACCGGGACATGTGGCTGAGTAGCTGCGCCAGGAAGGAACGGGATGGTACGCAGCATGTTGCGGGCGTACCTGTACAGGCGGAAGAGCGGGACTCTCAGCCTCTGCTCGTGGAAAGCATGCGGCGCGAGCGCTCGTGCACGTCAGCGCAAAGTCCGTCCCCAGCTGTCATAGTGAAGGATATAGGCTATGTCGGGATCAACGAGTATGGGGAACTAGAGGTGTGCCGCCACCCTTGCGAGCCTTGCGTAGGAGCCTGTCGCGCTGACGATAATTACGAGGACAGCGACGAACACTCGTCTTATTCGTCCTCCGACTCGGAGGGCTCCTGTGACTGCGACTTTAATGACCGCACTGAGACCCTCGACGACATGTGCATCGTCGGTCTGAATGGCGACCCGCGACTACCCCCTGCCCTTCGTGCAGGTTTCGCTCGACGTCGGTGCGCACTTCAAGGGGGACACTGATGTTCCGAACCGGATGGAGTTTATGCGGCAGCGCGACGCGCTCATCAGGTGTGTACGCTATGACATATGTGGCGTTTGACATCCTGACGATATTGACAGGATTATCGAGGAGAGCAAACTTCTTGCAAAGAAAGCGCTTGAGGATACCAAGTCAATTATTGCCGCCTGAGAGTCCCGCCCTACGGGCTGTGGCCTCGATGCGGACGGTGATTTCTGACTGCTCTCTCAGACTTCGATGCTTCAGGAGATCACAAATCGCATACCGGAAGGCCCAGACTCACAAGCTAGCCAGTGCGGACGTATCTATCCCCCAGAACTAATCACCTCACTCGCAATCCACTCAAGTGTACCACTGCGCTATCTGCTCGTAAGGAGATTGGCGGCTCGTGAGAGGTATATGGCACGACGTCTTTGATTGCTAGCTACGGTCTGTCAAGGAAATGTTCGGACCGACATTCAATCGGAATATGATGCACTATCTCCACTCGAATGAGCCAAACACTGGATGTACGGCATCCCGACAATCTGAAGCTTCTGATAAAACAGCGCTGCGATTGGTAAAGTATTCGACTGGTACACGGTGCTACTCACAGGCTTCAGCGAACTCCCGGTACTTGGCCAAGTAGGATTTGCCAGCTATTACATGCGCCCGGACCACTGCCCTGGTTCGAACCGAAGTTCCTTTATATTTTATAGCATCTAGCCGAGTGTAGATGCCAGTGATATTACTGCGATTGTCGAAGGGCATATGACTGGTGGAGTCAGGCTTCAAAGCTCAGTAGTGCGAACCCTGGAGCTCCAAAGCGTCTGGACTTCCCAGTAATATCCGTAGCATCACTGAAAACTGTCAATAGTCCACCGATATGACCGCAGCTAAAGAGCCGCTGTCATTCTCGAGCAGCATTCTTCCTCACACGAACCCTGGATCCGCGGTCGGACGTGGTCATCTGGCGTTTAGTATTAGCATCCGCGAGTTACGGTGGTGCGAGCAAAGCAAACTCTCTCGCGAAGCATAACACTGGGAAGATCCGAAATAAACGTGCGTGTTTCCAAGTCAGGCCTCCCGCAGTGGTACTATAGCCCATCACTCATGAGATTCAGCGGTGTCTATACGGCAACCAGGGGCGATGGTACATTCAAGAGCATTTTTTGGAACTTCAATCGGGAAGGATGAGGCTCGCATACACAGATACTGTACAAAGCAAGTTGCAGAGCGAAATCGGATAAATATCATACCATCGCGCGGGACTTGAAGCACATATCCTACAGCCTTGCTACTGCAAGGGAGCGAAGGGACAGGAACGACGCCATAGCAGAAGAAAGAGAGAGATAACGGCATAGTAGCGACAGCCAGCGGGACGCGAACGGAGTGCCTCGTTTCAAGCACCCAGTGCATAGTACGGCTCACTGAAGAGCCGACAATACGCAGGGAGCGCGTGTGCGGTAGACAGCCAGACCTGCGGATATGATAATCGCAGTTAGTCCGATTCATCACGGAAAACAATTGGAGAGACCGCACGCACGTTGTACCAGTAAAAGGCCACCTGATACTCATGTATCGTCTTCCCCTTGAGATAGAGCACACCCACATACACCGAAAGCGCGGTGACAGCCGCACCCGCCACGATGCTAAGGCCCCAGAACACGGAGAGCCCGACCGACCAGAGCACCAGCGGCACGATCACCGTCCAGCGCGCAGCGGCCCCGAAGACGATCGGGATCGTTTGCCGGCCGATGGCTCGGTCGCCGTCAACGTCCTTGAAGTCCTGCGTGTGGATCGTCGTCGCGAAGATGCCCGTGCTCGCGAG
>NW_007360481.1:0-2757 GCF_000271585.1 Trametes versicolor FP-101664 SS1
TCCTCGCCCACGAGCTCTGTGTTGCTCGTGCCGCCACGAAACTTCGTCTGGACGTGTGCTAGTGTTCTGGCCCTCGTACGGCATGCTCGCGGCAATATTCGGAGCGATCAGAGCGGCGCAATGACCGTCCGCGCGCGGGATACGGGCGCTCCGCAAGGCGCCCATGCGCGCGCACCCCAGATGGCTCCGATTGACGAGATTTGCTGCAGAGAAATATATCTCGGGTACGCGACATCATTTATGGATGTATCCTTTGCCGTATCCACAATTTAGAATGGGTTTGCGGAGGAATACGAGGTCGGGGAGCATGCAAAGTGCTGCCCATCCATCTATTCCTCCCTAAGCCCATTCTCTTCTGGCTACTCTGCCAGAGCGTGCTCCCCCGGTGTGATAAATATGTAAGAGCAAATTCCCTATTGAAAGGGATGTGTCAGTGAGTAATTGAGAATTTTGCGCCCATTCCAAGGGCCTGGGTCCATCAGTCTAAGCAGCCCACCCTCAGACCTTAGTTCACACAATATTCACATCTGATCCGCTCTCTAAATTTTAAGTCGCCGTCCCTGACATTATGACGGCTCCCTGGACTCGCTTACACTCACAGACGCTTACTGCCTGATTTACACAGGCTCCAGACTGCTCACACTACCTAGGGTACAGTACAGGTCTAGACTACATCCCCCCTCGTTCCCCCCATCCCTCGGCCGTGCGCGCCGCCATCCCAGCGTCCAGAGAAATCTATGGAGCGCACTGAGACCGCCGGAGCAATTTCCCGGACGGCCTCAGCATTCTGGTGGGTGCTCTCCTCCTGGTACCCACTCCCACACTGTCACCGCCCTCCCGACGGCGTCGGGTGTGGGGACAGCTTCTGACCGCAGTCAGTGCGCGACCGGGCGGCCTATCCCACTCTGGAATAGTCCGCCGCCCGCGTCGCGCACTGTGCAACCCTGCAGCGGCTGTGGCGGCAGCAGGGTACCCTTCTGGTGTTCCGCCCACCTCGTGCACGCCTCGGCTGTCCTGGGGCGCGCGCGAGGTCCGCTAACCGTGGCCTGCATGCGCGGGAGTCTTCGTGACCGCTGCGCATGTCCCTGGGCGTGCAACGGGGAGGCAGACGACCGCCTGCCTGCCCGGTGCCCACCCGGGGTGCCTCTCTTTCCCATCCCCTCGATCCACTCACCTTCGCGTTCCTGGCGACATGGAAGACACACCCTACTCTCCTGTGCATCGTGCACCCGTCGCGCCGCGCTGCAAGCCTCGCAATTGGCGAGAGTGGCCCCAGGGGGGCCACAGGACAACGGTGAGTACTCCGAGCTTGTAGTGTGCCAGGAAACACTCACCCATCGTTCTCGACACGCCCATACTCACGGGGCATGTGCCCACGCCCTGTGAGGCGCGTCGCTGCACTCGCGGAAGCCTCGCGAGTGTTTTTGCGACGTGTTCGCGGAGGGCACCGTGTCCCGCGCAGGGCATGCGCGGCGGTGTCCTTCGCGCCGAGTTGTAGACGTCTGCTGCGACGCGAATACATTCCATTCAAGCCAGCATGGCATGGCCTGAGATGAGTGCTTTGCTCGTCCCGAAATATCATTGTATTGCTCACAATCTCAGTCCCAGACATGCCCCAGGTCAACACTTTCCCCCGACCACACACCATCCCCCATCGCTCGTCTCATCCCATTCTCCACTGCCCTGCATTCCCCCGACCCTCCGGTGCAACCACGTCGCTCGCGCGGCCGCAGCCACGTCTCAATGGGCCCTCATTCCGAGCGATCTGTCGCCCATCCCCCGCCGCGAACACCCCTCCCGCCCCTCGACGCGCCGCGATACGAAGCCCGCGTGGTGCTCGAAACACGTCGAAACGAGCAGTCGACTCGTCCTCCACTCGTACGTCCCGCCGCGCGCCCGTACGACCCCTCGACGGCGCCCTCGAAGACCCTCCTCGCGCCGATGCACGTGTGCGCGCAGTAGCGCTCTAGGTACGTCCACGCCCTCGACGACGCTCGCAAACACGGATCCTGACATGACATACACTCCCCAGACGCGCCTGCCGCCCTTCGTCGCCGCCACGGCCACGGGTCGTCCTCCTGGCGCAGGGCCATCTCCATCCCGACGTCTCCGGCCCCGCTATCGAAGTCCTGTGCGCGCCGACGCGGTCCGCGCCCGTCCGACTTGGTTTCCTCGCGCCCTGGAGGCCCTGGACGGAGGCGTCGAGGCGCACCGCGATGCGCACGCGTACGAGTGCGCACGCGGCCGTGCAAGGCGGCGGGAGGCCCGGTTCGCGACGTCCAATGCATGCGGCGGATTCGCCGCGTTCTGCGAAGGTTTGGGCGCGAAGAGAAGGGATCTGCATCGACGTCAGTTTCCGGCTGTTCTCGCGGCAAGCGGATGCAGACTTACCTGTTGTGGATGTGTGCAGCTTCGCGAGGGCGTCCAGGCACCATCGAGGCAGGATGACGAGCACTGCGGGAGGAGACGTGAGCACGGGGCAAGGGCAGGACATGGGAAACGGACCTGCTTGGTGTCGACGAGGTGCACGGCTCGCTCGTATCGCCGCGGCCGCGCGAGTCTTGACATCCTTTCCCACCCGCGGAGACCGGCCTTCTCGAGCGCTCTGTCCGCGCAGAGGAAGCCTTCGATACACGACTCGGGGCGCCGATGCTTCGTGTGCCGCCGCGGTCTTGTCGTCCGGGGACGGGTGGGTGCGCGGGAGCGCTTCGCAGCTTCGCGAGATCTGCGAAATTGACGTGAGCACGGAGTCTTCGC
>NW_007360482.1:0-2757 GCF_000271585.1 Trametes versicolor FP-101664 SS1
CGAACCTCGTCCGCTGCCCTCCACAATCGCAGGGCCGGCGCAGAGTGTTCGAACGATGCCGCCATCGCACGCACGGAGTCGCACACCCGTTCTGCGCGCGGAATGTCGTATTTTCGTATTTTCGCGAAATAGCGGCCCCAGAGCGGCGAGATGCGAGCGAGCAGGCACCCACCGATCGGATGGCTATGCGAGGGTGCGCGCGCGGCGGCCGTGCGTATGCGCCGCGTCCGTCCGAAACACTAGGGGGCCAAATGGGCGTCAGCGTCGTCCCGCGGCGCGGCGGTGCGGGCGGAATTACTCACCGCGAATGCGGATGATCCGGAGGCGCCGCGGTGTTGTGTGGGTCGTGTCCGGGCATCGTGCCAGCACGGACGTCCGGCCAAGAGTCGCGTCTCGCTTCGGAGGAGGTCCGTGCGCGGGCGGAGGGGTACTTAGGGTGCGTGAGGCCCCGGGTCGATCTGCACGCCCTGTCTCCCCTCTTCCTCTCGTCCTCCTCTCATCCTCCTCTCGTCTTCGTCTCCTGCGACGCACGCCGCGGACGCGGTGCGGTCCTGTGGTGGTGGGCGCTGTCGACGAGGTCGCAGGCCCATCGTCCCGTGCCCATCCTCGTCTGGAGCGACTGCAGAGGCGCAGTGCGCGGTGTGCCGCTGCCGGTACGCGGTACGTACTCCTTCCTTCTCTCATGTGTGGAGTGCGCTCGCCGCTGACGACGTTGCAGGGTCGCCCGCAATTCGTCAATGGCGTGGTGCGACGTCTTGTCTCTGGAAGTCGTCGCCGCTGTGGTAGTTGCACTGCAAACGAGGTGAGTATTCCCGTCGCGTCCTGCGCCATGTTCGCGCTGACGCACCTATTCACAGGCTCGCGCCGTTTGAGAGACGACTGCGGGGGCTGCGCTGGGCAGGTGGTCGCATAGAGCGGGTCAGTATCCGGTAAGGTAGGTGCTCGGACGCATACGACGGGCGGTAGCTCCGATGCAGACGTCCCGGACGCCTCTGCGGGTGCAGCCGTGTATGCTAGCGATAGAGGCGTCCCAGGATCGATTCAGGGAGCGGCTATCTGCAGACAAAGGTAAGCGATTGTCCGACGGGATAGCGCATACGTAGCGGGTACAGGGCGGCAGGCGCACCCGCGGGCACTGTATGTAGGTAGTCAGAAGGGTGGGATAGACGGCGGCGAATGTTGTATTGATAGATCAATAGACTTGAGTTGTGCTTGAATAGCTCGGTGTGCTCAGACGTCAACGCGGGGCTGTGAGAGAGCGTGGTGTCGACTCGAGGAGGAGGACTCGAGCTGCCAGAGCGATGGCAGCGCGTGCGTCATCGTGGAGACCGCGAGGGCTGCAGCTGGAGCAGACGCGGTTAGAAGAGAGTGGATGCGGCGGCGAGGCGCCCGCGGCACGTGAGCGTGTGCACAGGGGTTAGGGCTCCGCGCGACGCGGAATGCCAGTGGAACAATATCAGGACAATATTGTCCTCTCCCCGCCTTTGCACGTACCACCACCTCCACCACCTTCACCACCACCACAAAACACACAATCACACAACCACCACAACCACCACAACCAACCCATCGAACGGGTCTTTTACGCAACAAGCACCATGTCTTTGTCAGGATACCGCTTGACAGGTCCCCCTCAAATCCACCTACCAGTCCTATCAGTCGCGTACGACGCGCACCCCCTCAAGCGCAAGAGGAGTGATCTTCGCAAAGGACCCTTCTTATGGGGTATGGACCCACTCGAACGCGACGCGCCATTCCGCTCACTCCGCTTGCCCATCCTGTTTCCTCCCGTCAAACGCGACACCGACAGACCTGATGCTTGTCCCCCCTCACCCGCGCTCACAGAGATCATTGACGACGTGAGTGAAGATGGCGGCCCCTGCATGGAGAGGGCAAAGGCTGCTGGCGTCAAGGTCCGCGACTTCGCGTATGAGCCACTCCCCAAGGGCCCCGACCCCCGCGCTCCCGACGTCTGGGAGAAGGCCACCAGTGCGCTCATCATGCACGATCACTACATACGCCTCTCGTCGGAGGATGCGGCCAAGATCCGCCTCTCAGGCAGGGATCTCTACCGCCTGCGCCAACTTGGCTGGGTTACCAAGAGGGAGGAGGACGAGTACTGGTACGAGGAGGACCGGAAGGCGATGGCGGACTACATGGCACGTCCTCTCGGGCCGTATCCATTCTGCATTCCGAAGGGCGTGAAGAAACCTACGGCCGCATACCGCGCGACTCTGCGCCTGGAGACTGTGTCGAAGCTAAAGAGCGAGTCATCGTCAAAAGCAGATGAGGTCACGCCAAAAGCAGGTGGGGCCCCAAGGAAGCCGGCACCGAAGCCAGAGCCGGAGCCAGAGGAGGACCCATCGAAGGTGATCGACATGTCGGACTTGGACGACATGGACGACATGGACGACGGGCCTCCGCGTATGGACCCCCGACTCATGAACGCCATCGCGTGGAAACTGGGCGAAGCCTACGACAGCTCCGCGGCCGCAGCCAACAACGCAGACGCGTCTCATGTCGACAACGCAGACGCGTCCCATGTCGACAACGCAGACACGTCCCATGTCGACAAGAAGCGGCGTCTGAGCGCCCCGGCCACACCGCAGAGCACGCCACCCGCTTCTCCCGCGCCCGCGCCCGGACCCGTTCGGATGTCGTCGCGCACCGCAAGTGCCTCGCGCCCGTCCGCCCCTTCTGCTTCGCCACGCCGTTTAAGGCGGGGCCGAGGTGTCTGGGGCGCACGCAGACTTCCAG
>NW_007360483.1:0-2738 GCF_000271585.1 Trametes versicolor FP-101664 SS1
ATGACCCGGACGAGTCAGCAGAACGGGCGAGGATCCGCATGGCAGGCTGTCCAGCCGTAAACCAACACCGCGAGTGCGAGCGCAGGCACAGAAGACTCGAGTGCGGGAGCTATCCGCGCGGCGCGGGAAAGGATTTTCGCGTCCACGCTGCGAGCGCGGATTTGGCAAAGTCTGTGCGCGGACTCGCGCCGTTTACCTGGTTCTGGGAGTCGCAGTGCGCGATTTTCGCGTCCGAATGCGTGCGGGTCGTCTGCTGAGCCTCTCGAGCGCGCGTGTTTTGCCTTTTCGCTGCCAAACGGGTGTATATTATTGCATTGGGTGCTACGATACAATTCCCGGCCGTTCGACACGGCCGTGCGGTGCTTACAGAAGTCCTCAGTTGCCCCCGTCTCCCACTGTCCTCCTAAGCCCCCGTGTAGTCTACGAAGACCCGCTGTAGTGTACCAAGTCCCCCTGTAGTGTACCAAGTCCCCCTGTAGTCTACGAAAGCCTCCCTGTAGTACCAGAGTCAGTAATTCCTGTTGCAGGTACTCACCTCGCGTCCCGCATCCACGTGCACTCCGGGCCGCGCACGAGATGATGCCGCCCGCGCCGGCTTGTGCGGCACAAGGTGAGCGAAACCCTTGTAGAGGTGAGGACGAGGACTTACAGGACTGCAGGCACGCGTCCGCGATAGGCTTGAGCACCCACCTGCGCATGAAGCGCACATGCCATAGGTGCTCCTTGCGCTTCGGGAACCACGACAGCGGGAACAGGACCGGGGCCTGCCCAGATAGTTGCAGGATGTGGAAGCACACCTTCGGCCACACGCTGTGCTTGAACAGCGACAGCTCGTGGCGGCACTTGTGGATGTGCTCGTATATCGCGCGCACGGAGGCGTCTGCACTGGGATTGGGCGAGGGATGGAGGTAGACGTTCGAGCCCGTGGAGAGGTTGCGCATCGACCAGTCGCCGGGCGCGCGGATGCTGATCGGGCTGGATCAAACGTTCAGTATGACGCCGCAGGAAAACAGAGCGTGAACGCACATGAAGAACGGTACCGGAGATGGTAGAACCTTGTTGACCGAACGCTTGATTTTGCCCCAGGTGCTACGTGGAGCGGGCTTGGCCTCGATCTCGGCCGCGAGGACGTCGACCATGATCGAGCATACAACGTCGTTGAGCGTGACGTGCTTTGTCTTGCTCCGCACGTTCTTTCGCTGGTCTTTTGGCACGCCCGCGACAGCCGCGCCCGGCCGCCGCCCGGAGAACGCTTGTTGGCAGAGCTTGACGTCCTGCATGCTGAACACCTGCGAGCTAGAGGCCTCGCGGTCCTCAGTGCGCTTGCCCGGCTGCTCGTCGACGACCATCTCGATGCGCCAAAATGTAAACAGGAAGAAGGCCGCAAGGCGGAGCGCCTGATATGAGCTCCAAAACACAGAAACCAAGTTGGAGGAGACCATCATGAGCCAGAACACGAGACCGAGGAAGAGGTGGACGAGCGGGGCTGCGAGGTGGTCGGAGCTATACCGGTCCAGAGGCTTGAGCGACTTGGAGTACTCCGAGGGGAGGAGGAGGCCGCGTTTGGCCTTGCTGAGCTTGTTCGCTGCGCCGTCCATCATGTCGCGCAGGTCGTCGTAGTATGACGTCATGTACAGCTGGCTGATCACGAAGCCCTGTCCATCCGCGAGCGTATGGTGTCTACGGTATGCGAGTCAGCCTTCGAGCGGCAGGTATAGTTCACATTGATCTCTACTCACCCTCTTGCAATAACTGCACAAACGGCGCCGTCTTCGTCGTGGTAGTTCTCGACGAGGACTGCTTCGAACAACTGTGCGCTGAGGTCCCACGGCTCTGCGATGATTTCGCCAACCTGAGCAAGCTTGTCAGTGAACGATCCTTTGTGCATGATGCATATTTCACACCAATGCATCAAGTTCACGCTTTCCGGCGGGTTCTGGAAGGGTCTTGACGCGGATGTGGTCCAAAATGTTGAAATCCGGATCGTCGACAAACGTCGCGCCATGCAGCAGACGGCCGGTACCCTCCAGTCGCTGGCGATACCGAGGAAACTTCTCGCCCTGTTTCGTCAATTGGTCGGCCAACATCTCGAGCGTAACGCGATTCCGCAGCGTGAATATGGAGGTACACGCCTATTACGTCATTCTGTGAGCTCACCGAATACCACAACGGGAGGTTCGCGACTTACAGGGTTGAAGTCCGCCACGTCCGAGAGCATGACCCACATGTGGTCCACGCCCCCAATCGTGTTCTTCCGCTCCGCCGCCTCGCGCGCAATGACGCCGGTGACGCGCGACGCGACATCGCTGTACGGGCCGAGTTTGCGCAGCTTGTCGTCGATGTCCTCGGGCTCGGGCGGGTGGATGTCGTCCTCGCCGTAGTAGTACGACGCGGGCGTGTCGGGGCTGCCGTCGCCGACATGGAGGTGGCCGTTTGCCTTGAGCGCCATCGTGACGCGGCTAGAGTTTGAGAAGTGTGGCGAGTGCCGATGGGTGGGAGTGATCGCGGTTCCTGGACGCGTAGATGAACGTGTCAATGCTTGCTAGGGGGGCGCGGAGCGGCACACTCACCTTCCGCGGTGCTTGCGTGGCGTTGGGTGGTCGTGGTCGGAGGAAGAGGACGAGAAACGCTGAGAGGGTGAACTCCGATGGATCAGAGGGTGCAGAAGGCGTGGTGCGCCGGGAGTTGGTGGCACAGCTTTGGGCGAACTACGAGCAAGATAAACCTTTATCTACCCC
>NW_007360484.1:0-2726 GCF_000271585.1 Trametes versicolor FP-101664 SS1
CCTCGCCCTCAGTACCATGAATGAAAGTGGAGGATTTGTTGTAGAAGCAGTGGAGGCGGTGGGGGTGCTTGTTGACAAAGGTGTAGTACTGAGGAACGAATTGCCAGCCGACTTCCGAGGGATTGACAGACGTGTTGTTGGTCATCATGAGGGACTGCGAGGGAGACTGCGTCTGTGAGCTGAGCACGTCGCGCCAGACGACGAGGGTACGAACCGTGTATGCCGAGGACGTGGAGAGTGAGGCCGAGGAGGCGTGTGCGAGTGAGGTCGAGGTGCGATGAGCAATGCAACAAATTATTAGGCGCGCACTGACGCCGATGTGTGGCGGCGTTTCCGCGCTCCAAACTCCGAAAGCATGAGCGGGTGGCGGGCTGTCAATAACGCAGCTCCGATGCAACAGCGGGCGTGCGCTGATTGGCTGCTGACGTCATGGCGCTGTGGCGTCCGAGTACTGCCATAGTCCTGCATATATCGAAGCAAGCGCAGGCGACCCGGGCTCTGCACCTCTGCTTGCCCTGACCTCAAGCCGGGCTCACGGCCTGTCCGCACAGCTCGCGACCCGCTGCGTCTCCCTTCGCCGCGCTCGACTCACGCCGTCATGCCCGCACGGTGACGTCTTCACCCGGGCTGCTCGCTCCATTCAAGCCTGTCCGTCCTCGCCCAACACCGGTCCCCTCATGTGGCGCTGCCATGTCTTGTCCATGCGGCTGCGTCGCATAGTCCCCCGTCTGGTACGTTCCGCGCATTCGCTCAGCACTTGCGCTCACCGTCTCCTCTACAGGTCCGTCTCGCACACACCCTGCCACAGCTCCTCCCCCGGCGTCTCTCGACGCTTCCTGCGTCCCCCGACTCGTGCTCCCTTGCGCTTATAGACTCCTCCAGCACACATCGACCTTGGACGCCCGTGGATCGCCGCCTACCGCCTCTCGCCCGCGCACTTTCTCCCGTCCGCGCACCTCGTCACACCCGCCCACCACACGGCTCCTGGGCGCATCTAATCGCTCTGCGGAACGTGCGCCGCGCCCTCTGCTGCCGTCTTGTCGTTCCCAGACGCTCCGCCCGTCGCTCTCGTGTCGCATCCCGCCGCGCCGACGACCCCGCGTCGACACACGATACCGGCTTGCGCTTCCACGACCCACCCGACCGCTTCAATAATACGACGGCACGTATCTTTCCACCGACGCGCATATAGCCGCTGAATATCATCGCGATCGAACCAGAAACAGGCGCCCTGTGGCCATTTCGTGGAGAGCGGTCAGCTCGACATCGCCGTCCCGCCACGCCCACACATCGTACCGCACCCCAGCTTGGCACGTCGACTCTCGTGCCCAAGCGCGGGTTTACGCCCCCAAGCCACGATTTTTACCGCCGCCCCGCACAAAATATCGAATCGCGCTCCGACGCCGCCCTCGGATGCTCTGTACCTTCGACGGCCGGTTCTATGCACCAGAACAAACCCACACGCCACGTCGCGGCGCGATCCGGAGCGAAACTATTCGGGACGTTTCGACGCATTTCATGGGCGTCTCAGGGGCAGAGACAGCAAATCCCCCACAGAGCCACGCCCTCGCGTCCTACGGACGCGCCGTCTCGCGAGGGCTCTCGTGTGCACACGCCGTGCCTGGCCGCGAAGGCGCGCCGTCGAGCGCGTGCGCGTCCGGACGGGATAGACCGGGCAAATCTGGCGGAGAAGACCGACATGTCGCCCTCCCCTCGCGCCAACGCCACGGACGGCGTCCTTCAAATTGCGGCGGAACGGTCCCACGGGCTAAGCCGCACGTGTGCAGAACGTTCGAGCGCCATCGGAGGACATCGGAAAACATGAATTTTGGCGTATTTCTGTTCATTCGCTACGGACAGTTGAAACGAAATTCACGCTATAGACTTGGGCAAGACGGCGGAACCGCTTTGCCCACGCGTCAACGGACTCATTCCACGACGCGTTCGCAACGTATGTGCGAACACGGACCGCAACAGGACGGACGCCCGCGTGGGGACCACCATGAGCGCCATCCGCGCCGCCTGCCCCGCACTTACCGCGAGCGCACCGCGCCGCCCTGCTCTGCACGGCGCATCATCTCCCTGCGCCATAGTGGATGGGGAACGAGGAGCACAGGGGCACAGAACGGCCTGCGCTGTGGCTACGGTACCTAGAATTCGTAATTCACCTTCCCGCCCCGCCCGCGTATCTGGCTGCGACCTGTGTGCCGCAGCGACGGCCGTGGGTCCCTGGGTGCCGTGCAGGTAAGCCATCTTGCCTCACGCACCACTTTTAGACCGCGATGCTCACCTATGCGTACCGTAGATCAGACGACCCCGGGCGAACATCGGGGTCGGAGAGGTTGTCGTGCAGAACAACTCCGCCAGCTTCAGCGACGAGGTCAGCGGTGCATATGCATGCTCGACGATGCGAGGGACTCACCGTGCCGCATGCTAGAGCGTCCTGTGTCTCGCGTACCGCAAGTGACGGTCCGCCACGTCGTGTCTGGCAACGCGGCGTTCGCGTCGGCGGTGCGGACAGCAGCGCGCCAACACTCAGCCCGTGCGCCGTCGGGGTCGAGGAACTGTCTACTACGTACCAGGAACGGTACGGCGACCTCTCTGCTCGCTCCCTTCTGCGCCGTCCCAACCCCTGCCTGCAGACCTCTTCGCCGTAGCGGCGATGTCTGTCTCCCTGTATACACACTGGTGAGTCTCAAGCTAGGTGACTCCGACGCTGCGTGCAC
>NW_007360485.1:0-2724 GCF_000271585.1 Trametes versicolor FP-101664 SS1
GCCACTATATCCTTCAACTCCTCGAAAGCTTCTTGTCTCCGTTCATCCCATATGAACTCTGCTCCATTGAGCGTGAGCTCTCTCAGAGGTCTGACCTTCTCTGAGAAATCCTTGATCCATATTCTGACAGTCCCGCAAAGACCAATGAAGCCTCGGACTTCCTTGACAGTCTTTGGGGCGGGCCAGTTCCGGATCTTCTCCACCTTGTCATCCTCAGGCTTCCGTCCTTCAGGTGTACACTTCTGACCAACAATGATGACTTCAGGTCGGCAGATCTGGGCTTTGAGGCCCGAGAACGTAATGCCTGCGTGTCCGACACGGTGCAGAATGCGATGGACATCATTTGCGTGCTCCCATATAAACCTCTGTATGCCTGGGTTCTCCAGCAATGTCTCTGGGAGACCATTTTCATCGAGATACTGAGTGGTGGGACCTTTGATTGGCAAGTCATCAATGAAGACATTGGCGACATCCGGGATTTCATCTTGGAGAACAAAGGTCATGCAGGCTTGGAACTCGGCGGGTGAGTTGGTGAATCCCATGGGCATTGATGTCAACCGGAGCAGTCCTAGCGGTGACTGGAAGGCTGTGAGGTCACGGCTGACTGGGTCGAGTTTGCGTGCATCAAATGCCCAGAAGAGGTCGAGTACGGTGTAGCACTGTCTTCCGGCAAATGGTTCTACAAAGTCATCTAGACTTGGCGGGAGTCCTGCATCTCGGATGGTGATGGCGTTGAGAGGCTGAAGGTCATGGACCAATCGGAGCTTCCCATTCTTCTTCAACACACAGAACCATTTGGACCGGTACGAGGATTGGCATCGCTCGTATACTCCTGCTTCCAGCTTTCCTTTCATCAGCTCTATAACTTGCTCACGTATCCCGGGTGGGATGGGTATGTTCTTCTCGACCCAGGGTACATGCGGGATGGTGGGTATGATGTAGGGAGAGAAGTAGTCCTCACGGAAGGTTCCGCGGTCCGACTCCTCAAATGCAAGTACCCTTTCATTGAGTCGGAAGATGTGCTTGAACAGTTTTTCTTCTTCGGGCCATAGGAATCCATCCTTGTTGATCTTCATCTCCTCTATTCTCTCCATGGTAATCTTCTGGGTGGGTATAAACTCGGGTGGTTGCTTCGGCAGTGATGGCAGCGTGTCCAGGGGGTTCTCTGGGAACTGGCGTATAACACGTGCATCTTCTGGAAAGACTCCAGGTATTGGTTTGACTCTGCGGTCAACTGGCTTGTATGCTCCAAACACTTGGTCTGGGGCGCATGTGTCTGAGGTTGTTGCTGCGTCATCGAGGAGGTCACGTGGATCCTCAATGATGAGAAAGACAATTGGACGTCTCTCCATAGGGTACGACATGTTGCGTGCACGGGGTGGGTGTGACTTGTTTGTAATGCTGGTTTTGGCAGGTTGCTGGTTTTGGGTTGCTTGGGTGCACTGCAATGTGACGGGTGCGGGGGTGGCCAGTTTAACGTCGTAGCGGGGACAGCGTGGGATACATATATGGTACAATGTCCAGTCATACACGCGTACTACTTCTGCCTGCTGCTGGGATACTAAGCGGGCTGAAATAGATACGGAACAGTGCAGACATACCACACTCCAATCCACGCACTCGACGGACTCGTCGGCATCCGTACAAGGTGCTCGCCGCGCAGTGCAGGGTCCAGTGGGTACATGGCCGTGGCGACGGGGATGGTGTGGGTGCTGTTGGGCGCAAGATGCCCCATGATGTCGAGGACCTTGGACATGGCGAGGGTGAAGTACCCATGAAGCCCTCCGAGCTTCTGGTAGCGCATGGTCATCTGGACAACACAATGCGGGAGGTGCTGCGGGATGACGGCGAGCACGACAAAGTCCTGCTGGTACTGCACGATGCGGTCGACATAGCCCGTGAAGCCGATTGGGCGAGTGGCTGGGAACGGATTGAAGAGGCGGATGTGCGAGTGGAGGTAGACGTGGTGGTCGTCCCTGCCGCCGTCATAGACGAGCGTTGTATAGCCCTCCATGGCGAAGACGTAGTAGGCGGGGAGTTCGGCGGGGACGATCGGGGGCATGTCTGAGCGCGTCGGGGAACAGTGATGGCGGTATCGGGGAGAGTGAGGTGGCTGGTACACATGTGTTTGTGAAACAGCTTCGTGGGTGATCGGGGATCAATGGTAAATCTTGATGCTTGCTGCGCGCTTCTTCGGCATTCTCCGTCCTATACAGACACGGGTTGCTGGGTGGTCCGGCTCGCCCCGCAGTCATAAATTACAACCTGCGTTTAGAGTCCTGGGTATGCGTCCGCCCCACAGTCATAAGACTTGAACTTGCGGGGAAGTGACAGTGGCAGAAATCATTGTTGGGAGGGGGACTTCGCGCACTGGGGACAGTGACATCATAGGTGCAGTATAGGCTTCTCTGGGATCGGCAGGACTGAGGTCGAGGATCGGGGATTCTTGATGGACTGGGTCTGGACTTTGACAACCTTCTCCGAGGTCTGGTCAGGGCGGGTTTGATGGGGATGGTCTAGGCTCTGCACGTGGTGTCTCCTACTTCTTCCGTGGTGTTCCGGGAACTCCCTTGCTGATTCTCCAGTACGCAAGCCCTCGTGGCTATGGCATGGCAGACATCAGGCTTCTTGGGCGTCTCTGATACATCTTCTTTATCTCATATGTGCTTCTGTGCTGCGGTAAACCTNTCGCCAAGCTCCGCTGGGTAATCCGAGCCTCCGCCG
>NW_007360486.1:0-2718 GCF_000271585.1 Trametes versicolor FP-101664 SS1
TCGCGGAGCTAGACTCGACGCGACCAGGCAACGCCTACAACAAAGAAACTAATACGATCTAACCCAAGGGCGGCGAGCGCGAAGGCTTGCTAACGCCGAGCGTAGACTTTCAAGTCAAATCTAGCCCAAGGACCAAGTTAATATTATGCTGACTAAGAGAATACAAAGGACGGCTTACCTAGCCCAAGGACCAAGAGGTCAAGATGAGGGCTAGGGTCGCTACAGGTGGGGTTTATATACTGAGTCAGGGGAGCCAAACATGTACAAACGTAACGGTGGTCTGTGCGCACATTAGTGCCGGTCTGCAGGTGGGGGTCAGGTGACTGGTCACATGCTTCTAACTACTGGTTCTAAGTCTAAGTGTCGTACAAATGGCCGTAGAAAATAAGGAAAACGCGGAAAAAATATAGGGGTCTCGTCGTTTCCACGACATTACCCCCCTCCTATTGTCCATCGTCCCTGATGGACCCACGGCCCGGGAAGCGTCCGCTCTCCCAGTCGCGGTCCGGTGGTGCGGCCTCTGTGAAGGTCACGCGTGGCTGCCATGGGAGGTTCTTGAAGTCAACGGCCTGGATCTTTCGAGGGGCGCTGGGTGCGTGTTTGTGGAACTCGGCTACCTTCTCCGGTGCGTTGGTCAGGTTTGATGCCGGTTCCCAGCTGTCCTCGCCTTCGCCGTACCCCTTCCAATGTACGAGGTATTGTAGTTGGTTGCGGTAACGGCGGCTATCCAGGATCCGATCGACTTCGTACTCCTCCTCTCCTTCTACCTCTACAGGTTCCGGCGGTGGGGGTAGGCGTCCGTTGACCTCGTTGCCCCTCCATGGGGATAAGCGATCAACGTGGAATACGTCATGAAGCTTGAGCGCGGGGGGAAGGGCTAAGCGATAGTCGAGGTCTCCAATCCGTTCGGTGACTTCGAACGGGCCGAGCTGCCGGGGTCCTAGCTTAGGGGTCGCTTGGTGGATGTGGATGTTCTTAGCGGTGAGCCAAACCCGGTCGCCGACCTTGAACGTGTGTGCTTTTCGCTTGCCGTCTTCGTAGGCTTGCTTCATGCGTTCCTTGCTCATGCGTAGTGCCGCTTCCGCTTCCTTCCGGGCTTTGCGGAGCGTGCTGAGCCGAGCGTCCAGAGATGGGATCTGCGTGGGGCGTCCTGCCGGGATGGTGAAGTCCGGGCGGTAGCCATACAGGACTTCGAACGGAGTTTGTCCATGAGCTGTCTGTACCCGAGAGTTGAGCACAAACTCCGCCGTGGGGAGGAGGTCCGCCCAGTCGTCCTGTCGCTTGTCGCAGTAGATCCGAAGGTACTGTTCTACCTCCTGATTGGCTCGCTCCGTCTGTCCGTTTGCCATGGGGTGATACGCCGTGGTGAGACCGCTTTCGATACCAAGGCGCTTGTACAGGGCCCTGGTGACACGTGCGGCAAACTGGGGTCCCCTATCCGACACAATTTTCTGGGGAATGCCGTGAAGCCGGAAGATGGTCTGATAGTGCAGTTCGCCAATCCCTTCGGCGGTGACGGTGTCGGTGGTTGCTACCAGGTGGACCTGCTTACTGTAAAGGTCGACGTATGTGGCGATGGCGTTGTACCCTTTTGACGAGGGCAGTCCGGTAATCAGATCTACTCCCATGACTACCCAAGGGCCTTCAGGTACCTCGTGCGGTTGAAGTGTGGCCCGGGGATGCGCGGCCGCCTTGCAGCGTTGGCATTTGTCGCAACCCAGGACGTACTTCTCGACAAACCCACTGATCCCCGGCCACCAGTACAGCCGTGTGACTAGTTCGACCGTCCCATGCTTTCCTGGGTGTCCTGCCGTCGGCGCATCGTGGCACTGCCGGACGATGGCCTCCCGTAATCCTTCCTCGGGCGGGATGTACAACCGTCCACGGTAGTACACCAGCCCTCCCTCCTCTTCCCATTCCCACGTCCCATCCGTCAACCTTCGCGGCCCGTCCTCCCGAAGGGCTTCCAAACCCTTGAGGACTTCCGCCTCCCGCCTGCTACTCTCCCTGATCCGTTCCTCCAGCGGGTTAACCGCGCGTAGTGCTGACGCCGCGATGGTGGCAAAGCGTTCGGGCTGAAGGACAATCTGATCCTGATTGTCCTCGGCGTCGGTGACTTGAAACTCCGAGATACGTGAGAGGGGGTCGGCCTGGGTATTGGCAGTTCCCGGCTTATGCGTGAGTCGGAAATCAAAGCGTGACAGCCAAAGAGCCCAGCGCGCCTGCCTCCGGGTGAGGTTCTGGGCGGTGCGCCAGTATTCAAGGTTGCGGTGATCGGTGATGATCTCGAAGGGCTCGGGTAGCCCCTCGAGGAAGTGCCGCCAGTCCTCCAGTCCTCTCACGATGGCCAGCAGTTCTCGGTCGTAGATCTCGTAGTTTCGCTCAGCCTCCGTCATGGATTCCGACCGGAATGCGACTGGGTGCCAGAGACCGTCCTCGAGCTTCTGCAGAAGGACTCCTCCGGTGGCGTACCCCGAGGCGTCTACCTCGACTCGCGTAGGGCGGTCTGGTTCCCAGGTCACCAGCACCGGCTCCGTGGTGAAGGCTTCTTTGAGGGTGTCAAACGCCGTTCGCTGCCGCAATCCCCATTCCCAGGCGACGTCCTTCTTGGTGAGGTCATGGAGCGGTCGTGTGATCTTAGCGAAGTCCTTGATGAAGCGACGGTAGAAGTTGGCAAACCCGGATGAACCCGCGGACCTCCCGTAAGTTCCGTGGGTC
>NW_007360487.1:0-2708 GCF_000271585.1 Trametes versicolor FP-101664 SS1
AGGCATGTACTGTAATCTCTTATCTCTAGGGCGCTTTTTGATCGCCACCTGTCCCAATTGGGTAGGCAGGTTAGATGGCAGGTAGGGGCACCAGGAGGGGTTGCTCCCTGGTGGCCTCTATAGCTCAGTTATGGTTGGAATACCTCCATTGTTTCTGCATCATATAGATGTCAACAGGGCACATCCAATACACGTTCTTTTGGGGCTCTATATGCACTCCTTTCATTATTATGTTCTATACTAATACTCATAATGAGCCCCTGTAAGTAGGTTTTGTAGCGACCAATTCCACCTCAATTCATGGAAAAATATATGTTGCAGTTGCCATATGCTATCCACATTGATTGAGCCCACTTTCATACAGATCAGAGAATAATAGAGCTAGCTAGAATTGCACTTTTCTAAATGAGAACTATGTACCACACCTTTACCAGTTTTCACAGGATGGTCTTGATTCCTTCTGTAACCTATACATATATGCCCTTTCCAGTGATTAGTATCTCCAGTTTGACTCCTCACCTGATAGCATTTGCAGGATGAGGAGAATCATGGGTCTCAGCCACAGGGCACTTCCAACACCCATTACTCTGTCATTACTGGGTGCATCATCATGGAAATTATACCAATTGAACACCACTGAGTATAGCTTTCTATCGACATATGATGCATAGAATTCCAACCACTGGAGACATATATATGCCCTACACCTCCTCCTCATATCTCAAACTGCCTGCTACCACTTCCTTCTTCACCCTGCAGCCTGATACTGTGAATACCACTATCATCTATTCACTTAATAATCATTGTTCCTATACAAGTTAGTTTTCATGGCTCCCAGAGGCTTCTGGCATACTTTAGAGACATTATTATGCAAAATAGGCTCTTTGGAGCTGTTGTAGCTATATTGCAATCAGTTTTTGGCGCATTCACATGGAGTTTGCTGCTACCAGTAGTGTCAATACAGGGCAATGTTTGCAAGAATTTCGAGGAGCAAATATGAAGATGCCATGATATAGGAGCATATACTCTCTCACACAGTGTGTGCCCATTTATAACGCTGAATGTCATCTTTGCCTTCCAAAAATATGTAGCATGGTATATACATAGTACTGCTATAAGCGTGCCAACTTTCCGAGCAATCGAACGGAAACTGATGAAGATATTTAATATACAGGCCACAGGGGTCTCAGCCACCCAGGTGTCTTAAGACACTTGGTGGCTGTGCCGGGCAAAAGTTGGTGTGCTCGGAAAGTACTATAAGCTCTGCTAGTAGCTCAGAGGCCTTCAGCATAGTCTGATGCATATCTTCATCACTTCTCCACCTTATATCATGATCTTGGGCTCATTTGAAAGGGATTTTTTGCGACTTCTATCTTTGATCCTTATATGCATTATCAGTCCTCTCTGTAAAGGAGGAAGGGGTCATTTTTACAGACACTGATAAGGGACTCCCTGTCTCAGTTCATGTGCGATAGTGCTGCATTTTGGTGGGCAGACATATATGGAATGGATGAGCAGCTGTACAAAAGCGATTGATTATAGGCCAAGAAATGATTGATTGGTGGGGGGATCATTCTGGGCATATGATCACCAATATATTTCTCGCTTTCAGAAAGCTTTCTTGATAGAGAGACACTTTCAAAGAGCTGCATAATGTATAGTGATAAGATATATACAATATCTGGGTGTTTTGATGGATCCTGAGGCTGTCTGAAGAGCATGGTTAGGGAAAAGGGGATGGGGAGTGGGTAGAATATTATGACAGCTCTAGTGGTTGTATTGCTACACATAATACACCATTCCAAAGCTACGAAGGACAGTGATGAAATGATATAGTTGAAATTGGGGTACATAAATTATTGAGGAGTGTACAGACCTACCAAATGTAGTGTAAATGAGCAAAGAACATTTTTTTGCACAACTCCCACTGTGCGCCCAGATAATCTGAGTATATCTGCAAATAGCTCTGGAGTATGTGCATACCATGCTGAAACAATGGAGGCAATCCAAGCAGAACTGGCTATTCTATGGCATATAGCCCTCCCTGTGAAGGAGAGAGGACAGCAGAGTATATACTACTCTGACACATATGAAGAAGTGCTCCCTGAATAGATATGGACTGTACCTCCAATATGAATTCTTTTTCATGACCCTGAAGCAGTGGATAGTGGTACTGGGTAGTATGTCATATAATACAGAACATATGATAGCTAGTACTATAGTGCTATAACCAGTAGTATTTGTCATCTATTGAATGGCCCTTTCAACCCTCCCTATCAATATCTATCTAATGCAAAAACAAGCAGGCTGATTAGATAAAAACTGAGCTATAGAGGCCACCAGGGAGCAACCCCTCCTGGTGCCCCTACCTGCCATCTAACCTGCCTACCCAATTGGGACAGGTGGCGATCAAAAAAGCGCCCTAGAGATAAGAGATTACAGTACATGCCTGATCTGGCCAGGGAGATAAGCCTGCAGTGATCAAAAAAGCGCCATAGAGATAAGAGATTAAAGTACCTGCCTGATTAGGCCAATGAGATAAGAAAATGGCTGTTATCTACAGTTGATAACAGCCCTGCAGCCATATCTGCGCTTTCCTGCCTTATTAGGGAGGTAGATTCAAACTCAGACCCCAAATAAGCGAAGAACAGGGCCTGTTAGAGTAGTACCCTAACAACCTAACTATGATGCAACGCACGTTCGGAACG
>NW_007360488.1:0-2699 GCF_000271585.1 Trametes versicolor FP-101664 SS1
CTTGGTATGAGCAGCATCGGTATGCTCCTCACACTATTACTCCTACTGCCCAACTCTGCCCCCGCCGTGCGATCTAGTGCACTAATTAGATGCCCCATCTACAGGAAGAGACGTCTGGGAAGTTCTGCGTTGATTAAAAGCTCGCGAAAGCTCCGCTTTGCGGTTACCAAGGGTCGCAGATCTCAGGGCGGCCACTACTGGCAGCCGAGGGCCGGCGCTTTCGAAAGCGGAGCCTGCAGTCGGAATTCGCACAGGTGTCATTCACGTAAATGTCGCCAAGCCGTCCTGCGCTCTGCGCAGCCATCCTACGAGGTCGTTCAGTTTGTCCTGGTCATGGAGAGAGCGCGAGACGAGAGTGCGAGCAAGCCAGCCGCGGGCGCAGTGCCAGAATGTATGTCTGCCACAGATTGCCTGTTTTGGTAAGAAGGTTCGAGCCGCCACGATGTAATGCGCGGCGGCGCGAGACGGACGAGACGAGGCGCGCGGCGGTCGCTCAGAGGGTCAAAGAGTGAGATTAGGCGTGAGGGCCGCGTAGTACTGGCGTTGCGAAGACAAGGAGCGCGTCGAGGACGCGCGACGGACGTGTACAGTACGATTATGTAAGCGAAGTAATGGCGCGCGAAGCGCCCATTACAGTACCCCCCTCTTAAGGGCGAGCGTAGCGAGACCCTAGCGAAGGATGAGCGGGAGAGGAAAAAAAATATCGAAAAATCAGGGAGCGGAGGGGATGTTGTGGAGGCCTCAATCCAAATGATGGCGAGGGGTTGGCTCGAGTGAAATAAACAAGTACGAACCGAGGGGCAATGAACTATGGCAAGGACGGGAAAGGACAAGGTAGTGCCGACCGAAGCCGTTTAGCACCATTATGCGAGAGTGGGACGAGGCAGTGCCGACCGAAGCCGTTGAGCACCATGACTATAGTGGGGAGAGGCGTTAGACCAAAGTCTATGTGCACGAGGTAGGACGAGATGAGACGAGACGAGACGAGATGACTCTGACCGAAAGCCATTAAGAGTCCTATAGTAAGGGAGGAAGGGCCACGCTGTAATGACAGCGGGAGAGTGAGCGTGTGGATGGGAGGCGGGAGACCGAGAGAGGGACATGAGGTTAGATTAAACGAGAGGAATTAATAAAACAAGTAAAATGAAACAGAGGACGTAGCGAGGAGGCACTAAGCCTTGGGAGCAGGAGCGGAGCGGAGGGCGTTCTGCTGAGCGCGGCGCTGCAAATCGCGAAGACGAGCGGTCGACGATTTGTTGGGGCAGTTGTCGGCATTGTGGTTCTCTCCACCGCAGTAACGGCAGAGGTTGAGGTCGATGCGGCGCTGCAGTTCTTCAGGTGAGATCTGCGAGGGGAGGCGCTGCTGGCGGAGGGCGTCAATCTCCATCGGCACAACATCCGAGGAGACCGAGGCGATGGGAGCGGGAGCGGCAGGTGGAGGCGGAGCGACGGCAGTGGGTGCGGGAGCATAGGCGGGGTAGGGCCATGGCTGCGAAGAGGGAGCGGGAGAGGAAGGAGCGGAAGGGGCGAAGGTCTGGCGCTGGACTTGAAGTTCCTTCTGAGCGCGGTACTGCTCGTGGTCGAACTTGATGGCGATGCTTGCGTAGCTGTCGAAGTCGGTGGGCTGGTCCAGGATGGTGACCATAAGGTTGCGGATGATGGGCTTGAGACCGGCCTTGAACATGTCGATCTTGGTCGCTTCAGTGAGCTCAACATACGGGAGCTGCTCACGGAAGGCGGCAACGTAGGTGGCGCAGGAGGAGGTCTGGCGGAGTGACTTGAGCTTGTCGAGCGCAGCGGCAGAGACGTGAGGGTCGCCGAAGTGGGAGATGAACGCGTCTTTGAAAGACGCGAAGGAGGTGAGGAGGTGGGCCATAGTCGGACTGTCACGGATACCGAGCCACCAGGACTTGGCGTTGCCGTCGGCGAAGTAGCCGGAGGTCCACAGGATCTTCTCCTGGTCTTCAATGAGCGAGTTGCGCTGGAGGTACAGACCAGCCTCAACCTCCGAGAGGAAGAGCTTGACTTGGTCTGCCCTGCCGTTGAACTTGCGCGGCTCAGCGAACTTGGGGACAGGTCGAGGAGCGGATGGGGAGGCGGATGACGTCGGTGCCGAAGCGGCCGTGTAGCGGACAACCGGGACGGTGGAGAGCGCTTCGAAACGGGCCGTCATGGAAGCGAGCATGCTGGTGATAGCTTGCTGCTGGTCGGTCAATTGAGAAATTGCCGTCCAGAGGGCAAGGCGCTCGGAGTTGGCATCGAAGGCGGCGGCAGGGGTAGAGGAACCGGGCGGATGTGGGGCAGATCGCGAGGGCGTGTCTTGAGGAGGCGGCTGAGAGGGCGGATTGACGTACTGTGAACCGGCACTGTCTCCCCATACACCCTGTTCCTCCGCAGAAAACCCATCCATCCTAAGCGTGGGAGCGGGGCGAGCGCGAACACGGAAAATTGATGTGTTCGGAAGCGAGCGAACGCGACCGTCGAATTTTGTTGTGGTCTTCGCAAACTGTAATGCGCGGCGGCGCGAGACGGACGAGACGAGGCGCGCGGCGGTCGCTCAGAGGGTCAAAGAGTGAGATTAGGCGTGAGGGCCGCGTAGTACTGGCGTTGCGAAGACAAGGAGCGCGTCGAGGACGCGCGACGGACGTGTACAGTACGATTATGTAAGCGAAGTAATGGCGCGCGAAGCGCCCATTACA
>NW_007360489.1:0-2693 GCF_000271585.1 Trametes versicolor FP-101664 SS1
GCGCTGTGCGCGACAGGTGCACCTTTCATTTCTTATCTTCCCGTACGGCTCCGGCCCCTCCTGTATATACGCGGGCCCCGACGCACCGGGAAATGCACTTTCTCTTACCCCTTCAGAGCTCAAGTTTGCATTTGCGCCCGCGTCTGCGACTGTGACCGCGACTGCGTTCGCGAGCCTCCCCGACAGCGCCCTTACGCCCTCGACCACGTCAATTACAGTGAGTACTCCTCAGAGGCCATCGCGCACTGGTACCCCGCCCCGCGTCGCATCCCCCGACTAGCGTCCGCGCAATCCCCTACCCCCGGGTCAGGAGCGATAAGCTCGCTCGACCCCCGTCGTCCCCCGCGCATCCGCGTTCGTAGGGAACTCGGGATCGTACTCGGAAACCCCCACACACACAAGTCACTTCTCGGGTCTCGTCCTCTCGGCCCTTCGACCCTAGCGTCCTAGCGGCCGTTACGGGAGGCTTGAGTGCATCACCGTAGCTTGGCGACCTGTGTGCAGACTTCTAACGACGTGTTTTCTTCGACAGATTAGAGTCCTTGATGAACACCATAGATCCAGGAGCGCTCAGGGATCACTACGTGAGGACAATGACCGGGACCGCTGCGTCTGCCAGCCACGAGATCATACGCGCCAATAAAACGTACGGTCGCGCCCTGCTCACCCTCCGTGTTCTGGTGCAGAACCGGCGCAAGGAGAAGACTCCGATCCTGGTGTTCGGCTCGCACGCACAAGTGCTAAGCAAAGTGTCGTCGACGGATGCAGTGCAGCGGGGCAGGACCCCGTGCAACAACGTCATCTTGTTCACTCGAGACGGGTGAGTACTAACCCAGTGTCACCGGTTGCTCACGCGGTCACTGAAATAATGTCCCACAGGATTCCCCGGGCAGCACTCGGTGTCGCCAGAAATCCATGGGACAATCACCCCAGGCTGCTTGTGCCTCACTTTAACACGACAGAGGTCGGTGGTGCAGCTCCGCCTTTACTGCCATTGCGCTGAGCATCTGATATATATTCCCAGCTCCAGCAAGCCTCGCCGCCTGGAGGCCGTCGCTGGGACTATAGCGATGGCATTGTTCGTCTCAAAAAGGGAGACTTTGTGGTCTACCAGTTCCAGTTCCATGTCGGCGACGACGACACGATCTGCAAAGACTGGGAGGCTCTCAACGCCCTCGAGTGCTTTGCTCTCCCCTGGGCGCCATGGGACAATGCGACCCCTTCTAGCTTCATCGCCCTCAGTCTGCCTACCCTCCGAGGCCCCCCTTTGATCGAATTTCCCGATACTCCCGGCCGATTGCTCTGTGCGCCCTTCGACCACGCTGCTGTCAACCACTACTTTGCAGACTTCCTCGAGAACAGCGAGGACGCCTTCCTGCGCAGTCACATTGGACCGGACAGTGCGGTCATGTTGAACACGATCAAGAATACGACGTTGAGCATGGCTGATAGGCTGTTGGACAGGGTCATTGAGAATGGCAACATGGATGTGCTGCTGGAGCGCCTACGTGCATGTGGTAGAGATGATCTGGTCGAGAAACTCTTGCAGTGATAGCCGTTGGCAACGGCGTTGGATAGGCACGTTGTACAGTTACGCCCTCATATGATGAACATAGAATGCATGACGACGAGTCTATACATTGAAACCCCACCACATAGTCGGTAATATATATTCGATGTTCTACTCTACCGTGCTCTACCGTAAGTAGGACGGTGTGGGTGCGAGCGAAGGTGTTGGAATATCTAGAGGCGCTCACCTGCGAAACTCCACACGTGTGCTATTTCGCGGTGTACGGCGGGATGTCGGGGCGCGAAACTCCACACGTGTGCTGTTTCGCAATGTCAGTCTATATATCAGGGCGCGAAACTCCACACGTGTGCTGTTTCGCGGTGTACTGTCCTCCGTCGGGGGTGCGAAACATCACACGTGTGGTGTTTCCGGCTTCGGGAGAGATATCAGGGCGCGAAACACCACACGTGTGGAGTTTCGCAGATGAGTTCCGGTGATTAGACTGACATTGCACCCGTTATATCACCTGAGAGCGCGGGGTTTCATAGTATCCGGGTCATTATGAAGGATCAACACCGTCCTTGGCACATGTATTGCAGTATCACGAGGGCCCCGGACCCATACATATTGTCGACAGTCATCATAGCACGAGCGGATATGCACGGTTTTGGATAGAAAACAAAACAAAACAGACACCGAATCTGGACAGAACATGCTTTAGTTGAGGAGATATGCGCCATGAATCCCTATCGTATTGTTGGACCCTACCTCTGCGAAACAGTGAGTAATCCTGTACACACATATAACCTGACGCACTCACCGAGTTCTCTCACATCCCATCAAGATAGTGCGCGCGCCACTCTTCGTCGGTCATGCCGAGAGCCTGCGCCTCCTCCAGCAAGCGTGCCTGCATTTCGAGCTGGTCACGCATGGTCTCGCAGGATGCCACCTCGCGAGCGAGGAGCGCCATGTGCTCCTGGTGCGTCCTCAGGCCCTCTGGCGTGAGGGTCCGAACCATCTCCGGGTCCTCGCTCTCGAGCTCCTCCTGCGCGTCCTGCGCTTGCTCATCATAGCCGGAGGCACGGTCGTAGAGACCCTGGATTTCGGTGGCAATGGTGTGGCGTGGCCGCAAGTTGTGATCGAGGGATACGGTGCCATAGCTGAACGAGACTTCTCCCCACAT
>NW_007360490.1:0-2691 GCF_000271585.1 Trametes versicolor FP-101664 SS1
ACCTCTTCCTGCATGGCTAGAATACCCTGGAACTTGCCGAGGAGCTCCGCCGAAGACGCTAGGTAAGAATGGTTGAGCGTCTCCGGGAATGCGAAGGTGATGAACACCAGCGCGATCGCAATGTAGCATGCGACCGAAGTCAGCATGGAGTTGAGGAGGGTGTACTGTGCGACCGGGAAAAGCGGACCGAAGCTCTGTAGAGGACAAGAGTGTAAGATAAAGTCGCTATATGCTAGTGTTCACTCACGCAGAATATGTCGATAGCAATCGTGCCGAAGACACTCATGATCGTGAGCTTCGGAGCGTACGCCCTGACAAGCGCGAAGATGAAGCAGCCGAAGCCCATGAAGACTCCGAAGACGACCGTAGACCTAGATGAGTATCAGCGGCTGTCCCGGAAGAATACATGCAATGCCGACCTGGTGTCTAGGAAGTCTCCCCTGAAGATGGCGTTCTGGAACAGCGCGTCAGGGTTGGCAAGACCAGCAGCGCTACAGGGAACGTGAGTACGCCAGAGAATTCCCTCGGACGGAACGCACGCACCTTGTAGCCTCTTTCTGCAGCGTTGCCTTGACCAACGTTTGGTCTCTTACCGCGAGCGCGGCAGCCATACCGGCACACGATATCGCCCACCCCAGTGCGATACCCAACACCAAGGTCGTAACCGCCTACAGCGCGCGCGGGCTTAGCCCTTCTCCTGAAACACGAGATATGTGAACACTCACAAAAATGAATAGTTGTACGGGCATGTTCGGGGGTATCATGATGCTCAGCAGCAGCGCGAAGAACGCACTAGCACATACCCTCCTCTTGAGCCACCACATCTTCCCCACCACTACAAAGGCGCACTCACGTATTTCCTAACGTCGCCAACGACTTGTTGGGCACCATGATCACGAAACACACCCACGAAGCCACCCAACATCTCAGCAGCAGCTTCCAGGACTTGCCCGAGCGCAGGTTCTTCGACGCCCATGGCGGCAGCTTGTCCCAGAGGCTGCCATTCGGTGGCGGAGGAGCTGGCGGTGATTCCTTCGTCGAGGGCCCGCCGTTAGGCCGCTTCTCCTCTACGGACATGCCTCTAACGGTAGACGGTCGTGGCAGAGACGATGGGGGCAGCGCGGGTAGAGGGACGCGTTTTCAACCACCGATCGCGCGGGCGCACGGTGTATAACCCGGATGCGAACAGAAGGTCAGCGGCGGGTATGCTTGATAGATCCGGGCGGTTGAGCGGGTAAGTTCAGCTGTGTGAGACTCGGTACCGTTGTCGTACAATGGTAGGCGTGAGGGAGGACAGATGAGGGCGTGTATACTCAAGCAGTGACAAGGAGAAGCCATGGTATATCGAGCGGGGAAATGTATAAAGGAGCGCTGCTGCAAGGAGCGGGTGCGTGCGTTCGCGTCGGTCACGGAGGCGCGGACACCTTCCCCGCCGGCGGCTACGCCCCGGCTAGCGTCATCGAAATCATTATGGCCGGCCCCCGCACCTCCCGAGTCGTCCATCGACAAAATTAAAAGCACCCATATCCCCTTCGAGCCTCAAATGTTTGCAAGGATCGCATCTGGATCCAGTGTGGGTTGGTCTAGTATGGTGAGGCAAAATCTAGATGCTGGTGAATCCATGCTACGTTTTACACATGTACAGATTTCTTCTTCCTACTACTCCTCCCTGAGCGCGCGACATCTAAGCCGAGAGCTTCTTGCGAAGGACGCTCTTGAGCGCCTCGCCGTCCTGTGCGAACTTGCGGATACCCTCGTGAAGCTTGTCGTTCGCCATCTCGTCCTCGCAGAGTGCCCAGCGGAACTCGGCCTCGTTGTCGACGTACGTGACCTTGGGGATCTGCTCGCCCTTGAGAGCTGTAGATGATGAAATATTAGCATCGCGCACGGGGATTATTCATACAAGCACTAACCTGCGCTCGCGTCGAGCTTCTTGGGGACGGCGGAGGTGTCGTTCTTGAGCTCCTCAAGGAGGTTGGGGGAGATCGTGAGGAAGTCAACGCCCGCAAGAGCGGTGATCTCGCCAGTCTGTTCGAAAAGGGCCATCAGTTAGAAGCCCATATAAACAGCAAGAGGCGCACGCACGTTACGGAAAGAAGCACCCATGACGATCGTCTTGTAGTTGTGCTGCTTGTAGTAGTTGAAGATCTTCTTCACCGACTGCACACCGGGGTCCGCGTCGCCGACGTAGTCCTTTCCGGGCTTGTTCTTCTTGTACCAGTCGAGGATCTGTGCACATGTTCAGTATCCCACCGCTCAACCTCCGCGTGGAGGTCACGTACACGGCCGACGAAGGGCGAGATGAGCGTGACGCCCGCCTCGGCACACGCAACGGCTTGGCCGAAGCCGAAGAGGAGCGTGAGGTTGCAGTGGATGCCGTCGTCGCGCTCGAGCTCGCGCGCAGCCTGGATACCCTCCCAGGTGGACGCGATCTTGATGAGGATGCGCTCCTTCTTGATACCGAGCGACTCGTAGAGGGCAATGAGCTCCTTCGCCTTCGCCTTGGTCGCCTCCTTGTCGAAGGACAGGCGGGCGTCGACCTCGGTGGAGACACGGCCGGGGATGATCTTCAGGATCTCCTTGCCGAACTCGACAAGCTGGAAGTCGTGGTCAGTTAAGAGAGAACGCAAATCAAGCATGCTCGAGCACTTACGAGACGGTCCATGGCCGCATTGGTCTGGGTCTCGATGT
>NW_007360491.1:0-2691 GCF_000271585.1 Trametes versicolor FP-101664 SS1
AACTCTATCTTCGGTGACCTGATAGCCGCTGGGAAGGTAGCAGTGTACCTGGACGACATCCTCATCTTCAGTGACACGCGGGAAGAGCACCGCAGGGTCACACACGAAGTACTGCGTCGGCTCCAGGAACACGACCTGTTCCTACGACCCGAAAAGTGCGAGTTCGAGCAAACCGAGATCGAATACCTGGGCTTGGTGATCCGACAGGGCGAAGTCAGCATGGACCCCATCAAAGTCCAGGCTGTACGTGACTGGCCGACCCCACGGAACTTACGGGAGGTCCGCGGGTTCATCGGGTTTGCCAACTTCTACCGTCGCTTCATCAAAGACTTCGCTAAGATCACACGACCGCTCCACGACCTCACCAAGAAGGACGTCGCCTGGGAATGGGGACTGCGGCAGCGAACGGCGTTCGACACCCTCAAGGAAGCCTTCACCACGGAGCCGGTGCTGGTGACCTGGGAACCAGACCGCCCTACGCGAGTCGAGGTAGATGCCTCGGGGTACGCCACCGGAGGGGTCCTTCTGCAGAAGCTCGAGGACGGACTCTGGCACCCAGTCGCATTCCGGTCGGAATCCATGACGGAGGCTGAGCGAAACTACGAGATCTACGACCGGGAACTGCTGGCCATCGTGAGAGGACTGGAGGACTGGCGGCACTTCCTCGAAGGGCTACCCGAGCCCTTCGAGATCATCACCGATCACCGCAACCTCGAATACTGGCGCACCGCCCAGAACCTCACCCGGAGACAGGCGCGCTGGGCCCTTTGGCTGTCACGCTTTGATTTCCGACTCACACATAAGCCGGGAACGGCCAATACCCAGGCCGACCCCCTCTCACGCATCTCGGAGTTTCAAGTCACCGACGCCGAGGACAATCAGGATCAGACTGTCCTTCGGCCCGAACGCTTTGCCACCATCGCGGCGTCAGCACTACGCGCGGTTAACCCGCTGGAGGAACGGATCAGGGAGAGTAGCAGGCGGGAGGCGGAAGTCCTCAAGGGTTTGGAAGCCCTTCGGGAGGACGGGCCGCGAAGGTTGACGGATGGGACGTGGGAATGGGAAGAGGAGGGAGGGCTGGTGTACTACCGTGGACGGTTGTACATCCCGCCCGAGGAAGGATTACGGGAGGCCATCGTCCGGCAGTGCCACGATGCGCCAACGGCAGGACACCCAGGAAAGCATGGGACGGTCGAACTAGTCACACGGCTGTACTGGTGGCCGGGGATCAGCGGGTTTGTCGAGAAGTACGTCCTGGGTTGCGACAAATGCCAACGCTACAAGGCGGCCGCGCATCCCCGGGCTACACTTCAACCGCACGAGGTACCTGAAGGCCCTTGGGTAGTCATGGGGGTAGATCTGATTACCGGACTGCCCTCGTCAAAAGGGTACAACGCCATCGCCACATACGTCGACCTTTACAGTAAGCAGGTCCACCTGGTAGCCACCACCGACACCGTCACCGCCGAGGGGATAGGCGAACTGCACTATCAGACCATCTTCCGGCTTCACGGCATTCCCCAGAAAATCGTGTCGGATAGGGGACCCCAGTTTGCCGCCCGTGTCACCAGGGCCCTGTACAAGCGCCTTGGTATCGAAAGCGGTCTCACCACGGCGTATCACCCCATGGCAAACGGACAGACGGAGCGAGCCAATCAGGAGGTAGAACAGTACCTTCGAATCTACTGCGACAAGCGACAGGACGACTGGGCGGACCTCCTCCCCACGGCGGAGTTTGTGCTCAACTCTCGGGTACAGACAGCTCATGGACAAACTCCGTTCGAAGTCCTGTATGGCTACCGCCCGGACTTCACCATCCCGGCAGGACGTCCCACGCAGATCCCATCTCTAGACGCTCGGCTCAGCAAGCTCCGAGAAGCCCGGAAGGAAGCGGAAGCGGCACTACGCATGAGCAAGGAACGCATGAAGCAAGCCTACGAAGACGGCAAGCGAAAAGCACACACGTTCAAGGTCGGCGACCGGGTTTGGCTCACCGCTAAGAACATCCACATCCACCAAGCGACCCCTAAGCTAGGACCCCGGCAGCTCGGTCCGTTCGAAGTCACCGAACGGATTGGAGACCTCGACTATCGCTTAGCCCTTCCCCCCGCGCTCAAGCTTCATGACGTATTCCACGTTGATCGCTTATCCCCATGGAGGGGCAACGAGGTCAATGGTCGCCTACCCCCACCGCCGGAACCTGTAGAGGTAGAAGGAGAGGAGGAGTACGAAGTCGATCGGATCCTGGATAGCCGCCGTTACCGCAACCAACTACAATACCTCGTACGTTGGAAGGGGTACGGCGAAGGCGAGGACAGCTGGGAACCGGCATCAAACCTGACCAACGCACCAGAGAAGGTAGCCGAGTTCCACAAACACGCACCCAGCGCCCCTCGAAAGATCCAGGCCGTCGACTTCAAGAACCTCCCATGGCAGCCACGCGTGACCTTCACAGAGGCCGCACCACCGGACCGCGACTGGGAGAGCGGACGCTTCCCGGGCCGTGGGTCCATCAGGGACGATGGACAATAGGAGGGGGGTAATGTCGTGGAGACGACAAGACCCCTATATGTTTCCACATTTTTCCTTATTTTCTACGGCCATTTGTACGACACTTAGACTTAGAACCAGTAGTTAGAAGCATGTGACCAGTCACCTGACCCCCACCTGCAGACTGGCACTAATGTGCGC
>NW_007360492.1:0-2677 GCF_000271585.1 Trametes versicolor FP-101664 SS1
ACGTCGTCGAGGCGTGCCGCGGACGGCGCAGAGGGCGGGCCTCCCGTCTTCGTCGCCGCCGCTCACGCGATGCGGAACGCACGGCGTCTTGCGCGGAGTGCGACCGTCAGGGTCGGGCGTGCGTGGAAATGCCGGAGCGCCGTCGTCCGAGGGCAGCGCATGCCGTAGACAGCGAAGACAACGTGCACGACGCGAACCGAAGAGACGGAGCGCGCAGCGCACCGGGAGGGCATGGCGAGGAGGGAGAGGCGGCGACGTGTCGGCGTCTGGGGCACAGTTATAAGCTGGGCGAAGTGGAGGGGACGAGGGCATCCTCCTCCCTCTGCCCGCCATCTCCCTCCTCCTCACCTCGCCCGACTCGTGCGCCGCATCCCCGTGTCCGGTACGTCCTCGCCCCCAGCCGCTCCGCTCGCCCGTACGCTGACTGCTTACGTGCGGCTCGCGTGTTGCGTCGTCGTACACAGGGCAACCGCGAGCCCCGGCCGCGGGGCTCGGTGAGCGCGTGGGGATGCGCGAAGGTGAGGCACTTCGACCTTGTCTACGTACCTGCACTAATCACGCACGTTAGCATGCGGTTCTGCACTCCCCCGACGAGAATGCACTCGCCTGTATGTTGTCGAGCAAGCGGGCGCGGTCGAGAGGTAAACAGCGGTGCGGGGTACGCGCGTACTGATCCACAGCGTACGCGACATGTGGTCGGATGCATGGCCGCCGTACGCGGGGCATCGTCGAACGCAGTCGGCGGGAGGCGACGCGTGGGGAGCGTGACGGTAAGTCCGTGCGACATCCTCTCCGTACCTGTACTAACGACGTGCTTCAGGCTCTCGTTTCCGCGCCGCGAGACACACTCACCCGTGTCTGTGAGCCTTGGGCGGGAGGGGAGGACAGGCAGACAGAGAGCGGTAGGGTATGTACTAGTACATAGGTCCCCGCACAAGGCTGGCCGCTTGGGCTGCGTCGCCCAGTGCCGCGACGGACGGGGACGAGCGCGAGCGGCTGCGTGTGCTTGTAGCTAGTGCCGGTGTACGATATGCGAATGGAGAGCGCTTTCCCGAGCCGTTCTACCGACTGGGAGGAGAGCGACGGCCGGCGTGAGAGACAGGACAGGAGACTAACAGAGGCGATATACGCGTGAAGCACGAGCGGGCAGAGACAAAGCAGGGATTAGAAGGACGTGAGCGTGAGCGTACGTCGAGCGACGATGACGTGAGAGACTAGTACCGCTCAATCTAGACGGAGCTGGGAGGCGCGCGTAGCTGGGAGGCGCCGTAGCTGGGTATCTCCCAGAGATAACGCGCACCTCCTACCAGATTTGGAGGGGGCGATTTGACTGGCGCTTAGATGCTATGCTCGGGCATCTCGGTGAACGCTGTTCCCTCACTCCTTGGAGTGTTCTGGACTGTATTCGTGGCCATTCATGCGTAGTTTGGTACATGATGTAGCTATTGACACGCATGGGCTGTTATATATCCACGACGAGCGCCAGATCGGGCATTATGAACTCAGAGCGACACAATCGAGGTCAGGATGTATTTTGTTCAACGAAAGTTGCGATAGGAGGTGTGTAAAAGTGCCAAATATTCAAAACTATGGCTAAATAACCTTGGTATGTCGACGCAAGTACTGTATAGAGGAATTACATTATTGGGCAGACGAACAGAGCGGAGGAACAGCGTTCACCGAGATGCCCGAGCATAGCATCTAAGCGCCAGTCAAATCGCCCCCTCCAAATCTGGTAGGAGGTGCGCGTTATCTCTGGGAGATACCCAGCTACGGCGCCTCCCAGCTACGCGCGCCTCCCAGCTCCGTCTAGATTGAGCGGTACTACTGGCTTCTGCGTAGGCGCTCGCGGCGGCGGCGAGAGAGGCGCTGTGGGCGGAGAGTGGGCTGTCGGGGGCATCTACAAGACGGAGAGGTGCATGGTGCGGGAGGGAGAGTGACCGATAGGCCCGGGTTTACGTCAAACAATGGGCGTTTATACGCGTCTATTGTGTGTTATGGGCGCTTCCTTGGAGCGTTCAGTGTTTGGCCACCACGGTCATCTCCAAACCTCTCTTCGCGTATCCTCGCGTGTTTTCTGCGCATATCTTTGTCTACGCTCTCTGTTTGTATCATTGTTTACGGTGAGTACAAGGACTTGCCATACGCGGACGGCCCAGGATACTTCTCTTACGCAAAACTTGACCTCGCGATCTGCAGGACGTAACGAGCTCACGACTTGGTTGGTCACGGTGCGTGCTCATCTCCGTCCCTTCTGCGCGTGTACTGAGCCAAACCGACAGCCTGTACAGTACACCCAACCTCTATTCAGAAAAGCAAGTGCCGGTACCAAGGACACTCGTCGGTATATCATCAAATTTGGCATGGATGGAGACTCGGAATCGTCTGCCTCCCCCTCCCCCATCGAACCCCACTCCCGTCGCTCCAGCAGCGAAATCCCTCGCAAGCGCCGCTCAAAAGATGGACCCAGCATACTTGGCGGGTCCATGCGCGACGTCGCCCGCGTCCTAGTGTCGCGCGAGCGCGAGACCATGGACCTCAAGCGCACGCTCTACACCATCACCGAGCAGCTCAAGGCCGAGCGACAGCGCGCGGACGCCGCGGAGCACAAGACGCGCGAGGTGCTCGCGCTCTTCAAGAACGCCAACGAGGCGAAGATGGCGCGGAGCAGGAGCCG
>NW_007360493.1:0-2676 GCF_000271585.1 Trametes versicolor FP-101664 SS1
GAGCTCGCGTCGCGCGGCAGGGAATATCTGAAGCAGGACGGCGAGGGTGAGTCTCATCTGGAACACGGCGAAGAAGTCGTCGTCCTCACCTCGTCATGTCGTCTCAATTGCAGTAAACCTCACCGATCCCTGGGTAGATCGGGCAAGAGCCCCAGGCACAACGTAGGGTCGTCATCGCGCTGCGTCGCAGCGTTTTCTGGCGCTCTGCGGAGCCCTTCCCGTCCCAACCCGCCGACGTGTTGTTCGCCGAGCCTCCATCCGTGGCGTGCTCGTGACGAGGCGCACTTCGGGTGAGGCGACTAGGCTCAAAAGCCTCGATGTGCGCGGTGTGTGCGTGGGCTGAACGGCTGGGAGGGTCCGGGACAATTCGACGTGGCTGTCGGCCTGTGACGTGTTGGAGCTCGCGCGACGCGGCAGGGAACATCTGAAGCAGAACGGCGAGGGTGAGTCTTATCTGGGGTTCGCCGAAGATGTCGTCGTGCTCACCTCGTCTGTGCTCCCAGCTGCAGCGACCCTTGCTGCTCCTCAGGCGGATCGTGCGAGAGCTCTAGGCGCGACGGCGCAGCGGCCCTCAACGCGACGCCTTGCCGCGTCCTCTGCGGCGCCGCGGAGCTCCTGTGCAACGTCCTCGCTCCCGAGCGTGTTCCGGATGCGGCGGGCTTGCTCGACAGGTTGGTGGGCGCGGCGCATGGATGGGGAAACGAGGGGACGGGCGAACATGGAGGTGGGACGATACATGGCGCCACAGTGGTCGCCCTCTAGGCCAGAGTGTGCACGGTGTTCGCCCGCTGCCGCCGTGATGCGTGCATCTGCGGTCCAGGCCAGGGAACAGGTGGTGCGTCCACGGATGGAACTAGCCGACCTGTCTGATGCTCCGCCCAGCGCTCCCGCAGCGAGTGCTTCTCCCGGGCTCGTTGCCTCGGATTGTGGGCGTCCCTGTCGCCCTCTGCTTACCTGCATTACAGACAATCCTTCGGACGTTGGCCTGGATGGGGAGACTTGGTGAGAGAAGGGCGGGATGGGTAGGCAAGGGACTATGTAGATACTGTGTACATGCTCGGTCAGTACAGATCTTGGCGAGTGAGCGGATGAGTGTGAAAGCGCCAGGGTCTCGGCCATGCTTACGGAAAGATCGCCGTTCAGAGCTCCGTCTAAGCCGCTTGAGAGTGTCCCGCTGATGACATCGGCTGCTGCGCTCACAATTCTAAACTCGTCCGCCGCTTGATACTTGCCCCCCGACAATGGAATGAATATGGGGAGGAAGGGCAGGAAGGGTGGCAGTATCCCTGCCTCCCCGCCTTCCTATCCACCCCAAATCCATTCCAAGGGGAGCTGTGGAACTGGAAGCTCAATTGGCTGTATCTATGGCTTGATCATGCTCGGTCTAGTCCAAGCAAGCGAGATAATATACGGGCGGAACACCGGCCGTGGTGCATCCAATTCGCACGGCCGCTCGACCTCATGCTCGCTCGCTTATGCGAATTACCACGACGTGCGCAACACTCAGGCTCAGGCCAGCATGTTCGCTCGAGCTCGTACATGAACACCATTACTAGTCCGAGTTGATGCCGCTCACATTAGATCAGACCGAACGGAGACAAGCAAAGCCAGGTGTATTAGTTTGAGTTGTAGAATAGAAACCAGCGCGGCCGTTCAACAGATAAACCCACGCTCTAGAACTCCTCGATGAGGTCGTCCGCGAGCTCGCCGCTCGGCAGCCTGCGCGTCCGCCACGCCTCGCGCTCCCACTCGTCCGTGTCCTCGATCTCCTCCGGCCCGTCCTCCACTGCACCCGCGCCCGCCTCCTCCAGGAGCCACTCGTCGCCGACAACCCGGTCACTCTTCGCCCCATGGCGGTCGGGGAAGCGCACCCGCCAGCGGTTGTCCGGGTTCGTGACCGGACGCGCACGATGCGCCCCAACGTCGCTCCGCTGCGCGCGCGGCACCGGCGCATCCGGGTTCGGGAACAGCGCGCCCGGCAGCGCGTTGTACACGCTCTCCTGCGCCGCGAGCACCTCGCCGGGCGTTGCCGCCGCCCAGTACATCCACCCGTTCTCCCAGAACTCGAGCAGCGTCCGGATCTTCGCCGTTGGCGCGTCCTTGAGGTTGCTCATGTTCGCGAACTCGATGCCTGGGGGCCAGCCCATGAGCTTCGCGCGGTGCCCGACAAAGACGCGGTCGCGGAAGCGTGTCGCTGCCCAGTGCATGGTCGCGGACGTGTCGTGCGTGAACTCGACTGCGCGAGGGCGATCAGCGGTGGCCTTCGAGCCAAGGAAAGAGGACCACGACGTACCGAGACCTGTGGTGAGCACATCACGAAACGACCCTCTCTCGCGGCCGTGGTTGCTCTCGTAGGTGTCCCCGAGGGTCTCACCGATGCGGAGGCGGCCTCGGACAGGTGGCATGTTTCGAGTGGTGTCTGAGCGCAGGAGGTTGAGCAGGGAAGGGGATGTGCACGCGGAGTGGGAGGGCTCACAGCGTATTTACAAAACATGGCAGCGATTTTTGAAGGAGTCGCCCTCGCCGCAAAGGACTCGGCGCCGAAGCGAATTGGGAGCTGTCCACAGAGATCTTGTTGATGCGCAAGGAGCATGCTCCGAGGTAGAATACCTCTCCCCAGCAGCCGATGTGTCCGCCCACTTTCTGTAAGCAAGTCAGCCCGAGTTTCAGGATGAC
>NW_007360494.1:0-2675 GCF_000271585.1 Trametes versicolor FP-101664 SS1
AGCCCGCCCGGCTTAGTCACGAACTCGGCGAAGCCACTGTTGGAAAAGCAGGAAACCCCACACGCTTTGCGGCAGCATCAGGGAATCAACATCGCCCAACCCCTCACCCCTTTTCACCTATCAATCATCCGATTCCCGGATAGCATACGACATCACTGGAGCCCACCGCGAGGGGGGAAGTGATTGATCCTTACCCAAGACTATCCTGAATAACTGCATCCCTATCAACCACGACTTCACATTCCACATTCGACCTCACATTCCCGCAAATCAACATGGATGACCACCGTTCCCCGAGTCCGTCGGTTGCCACAGACTTCAGCCTAGGCTCTCGGTCAGGCCGGTCTGCATTGACAGTCCTGGACATGCCAGTTGAAGGATCACGCCGAGCCCCAAAGCACTTCAAGGGCGAAGCTTCTGATGTTGAGCCTTTTCTACGGAAGTATGAGAGGCTGGCAATCACACACAACCTCACGGAGAGAGAGAAATGCGACACCATTCTGGACTACTGTGGACGAGTAGTCAGGGAGACCATTGAAGGATTCCCGTCCTTTCAGCAGGGCACATGGGAACAGCTCAAGGAGGACATCCGTGTCTATTGGAATGCAGACCTCGAGTCCAAGCGATTCCGGATCAAGGACCTTCAGCGCTTCATCAGCAAGTCCAAGGAAGAATCAATCCTAGAGCTACGGGATTGGCGGCAGTACCTGCGCAACTTTGTCCGCATTGCGGGCTGGCTCAAGGGAAAGAAGAAGATATCCGAGGGAGAGTATGCCTACTACCTCTGGATGGGTCTTCACCGCACCTTCCGCAAGCGACTAGAAGCCCGGATTCTGCTTGAGGATCCAGAGCATGACATGTCTACGCCCTTCACGCCCAAGGCTATTGAGAAGGCAGCCAAGGCCCTTCTTAGTGTTGACCGGTTTGACACGGAGCGACTGGGCTCTGACAACACCTACCTTGACCAATCAGATGATGAAGATGATGACTACTTTGAGGAGATCACCGGGATTGGACGGGGCAGAGCGGAGAGAGACTCACCAGTGCCAAACCGCAAGGTTGCGCGCTTTGACAAAGAAGATGACAGCGACACGGAGGACCCGGAGCAGGAGTTGAAGGAGACGAAGAAGAAACAAGTCCGCAAGTACATCCAGCAGCAGGAGAAAGTCAAGGAGGAGAAGCCAAAGCCCACCCCAGTGCCTACCCCATCCCGCAAGCCTGAGGATGTGGAACTCGATGGCCTGATCCAACAGCTTCACACCCTCCGATTGGACGACCCGCTGTATGGTGCTGCGTACCTCAAAGCCTGCCGCATTGACCCCAACGTGCAGAACTGTTTCTACCAGCCTATCCTTAGGCCCCCGCCGCAGTTTAGCCAGAACGTCACTCGTGATTTGCCACCACACATGGGCAGATCCAACATGAGCCAGCCGCCAATGCGACCCTCACTACCACCACTTCAGTCAGGAACCCAAGGATGCTTCGGATGTGGTCAGCCAGGCCATGTCATGAACAACTGCCCTGAGATCCAGAAATACATCTCAAAGGGCCAGGTTCTGAAAGACTATCGAGGGCGTATCACAGACAAGGATGGTCGAGTCATCAGACGGCAGGAGGGCGAGAATATTGTCCAGGCAATTGAACGCACCCTTCCCAAGGTGAACTTCATAGCCTATGATGGACCAGCACAGGATGTGGACGATGAAGACGAGGATCCAGAGCAGGCCGACGTCATGGTCTATCCAGTGGAGAGAGCCCAACGCATCACCAGGCCTTACCGCAAGGAGACCTTTGACGGTGTAGGCGTCCCCTCGAAAGGAAAGGAGAACCCGAAGGATAAGCCGAAGAAGACGGAGACTTCGCAGAAGGCCACTGCTGTGCATCGCCTTCCCATGCAACGTCTGGTGCCAGTTGAGACTCAGCCTATGGCATTCAACCCTGATAATGACGTGGACATGATCGACGACCGCACTCTGACTCAGCGGAAGAAGCCAGCCCCTGCGGAGCCAGCCACCATGGACAAACCTCGTTGGGCCCCGCGTGCATCGGACGTCAGCAAGACGGTTGACCCTGTCAAGATTGCAGAGAAGCTTCTAGATCTACCTGTGACCCTTCCAGTCCGGGAGATTGCAGGATGCTCTCGTGAGGTTGCCAGCAGCCTGATCGACATGCTCAAGCTCAAGAAGGTTGACACAGTCCCGGTTGCATCAATCCTCCCAAGGACAAACCTGATCACGTCACGCACGGGTTCCCTGATCCGCCTTCAAATGGAGTGCAACTTCATGCCAGTCACGTTCATTGTCGACACGGGGTCTCAGCTCAACATTATCAGCGAGGCAGTCTGTAAGAACATAGTCCGCAGGCCAATCAACTTGGGCGCAGCCATAGCAATGAAGGATGCCAACGGAGGAACTGGTCACCTTTTGGGGCTAGTCGAGAACATTCCTCTGAAGCTCGGCCACATCAGCACGCCAATCAATGCCTTCATTGCAGAGAACCCTCCGTTTGATGGTCTACTCGGACGACCTTGGCAGCAGGCTCACAAGATCTCAATCGTTGAGAAGCCTGATGGCACGTATCTGGAGTTCCCGCCGACCTCAGGATATCCCAAGTCAGAGATGCTTGTTGACCCACTCCCCAGTATGCCGTCAATGCCAGCATCAGAAGTCCCAGGA
>NW_007360495.1:0-2672 GCF_000271585.1 Trametes versicolor FP-101664 SS1
TTCTCAAGCAATGTCTCTGGGAGACCATTTTCGTCGAGATACTGAGTGGTGGGACCTTGATTGGCAAGTCATCAATGAAGACATTGGCGACATCCAGGATTTCATCTTGGAGAACAAAGGTCATGCAGGCTTGGAACTCAGCGGGTGAGTTGGTGAATCCCATGGGCATTGATGTCAACCGGAGCAGTCCTAGCGGTGACTGGAAGGCTGTGAGGTCACGGCTGACTGGGTCGAGTTTGCGTGCATCAAATGCCCAGAAGAGGTCAAGTACGGTGTAGCACTGTCTTCCGGCAAATGGTTCTACAAAGTCGTCTAGACTTGGCGGGAGTCCTGCATCTCGGATGGTGATGGCGTTGAGAGGCTGAAGGTCATGGACCAATCGGAGCTTCCCGTTCTTCTTCAACACACAGAACCATTTGGACCGGTACGAGGATTGGCATCGCTCATATACTCCTGCTTCCAGCTTTCCTTTCATCAGCTCTATGACTTGCTCGCGTATTCCTGGTGGAATGGGTATGTTCTTCTCGACCCAGGGTACATGCGGGATGGTGGGTATGATGTAGGGAGAGAAGTAGTCCTCGCGGAAGGTTCCGCGGTCTGACTCCTCAAATGCAAGTACCCTTTCGTTGAGTCGGAAGATGTGCTTGAACAGTTTTTCTTCTTCGGGCCATAGGAATCCGTCCTTGTTGATCTTCATCTCCTCTATTCTCTCCATGGTAATCTTCTGGGTGGGTATAAACTCGGGTGGTTGCTTCGGCAGTGATGGCAGCGTGTTCAGGGGGTTCTCCGGGAACTGGCGTATAACACGTGCGTCTTCTGGAAAGACTCCGGGTATCGGTTTGACTCTGCGGTTGACTGGCTTGTATGCTCCAAACACTTGGTCCGGGGCGCATGTGTCTGAGGTTGTTGCTGAATCATCGAGGAGGTCACGTGGATCCTCAATGATGAGAAAGACAATTGGACGTCTCTCCATAGGGTACGACATGTTGCGTGCACGGGGTGGGTGTGACTTGTTTGTAATGCGGGTGTTGGCAGGTTGCTGGTTTTGGGTTGCTTGGGTGCACTGCAATGCGACGGGTGCGGGGTGGCCAGTTTAACGTCGTAGCGGGGACAGCGTGGGATACATATATGGTACAATGTCCAGTCATACACGCGTACTACTTCTGCCTGCTGCTAGGATACTAAGCGGGCTGAAATAGATACAGAACAGTGCAGACATACCACACTCCAATCCGCGCACTCGATGGACTTGTCGGCATCCGTACAAGGTGCTCGCCGCGCAGCGCGGGGTCCAGTGGGTACATGGCCGTGGCGACGGGGATGGTGTGGGTGCTGTTGGGCGCAAGATGCCCCATGATGTCGAGGACCTTGGACATGGCGAGGGCAAAGTACCCATGCAGCCCTCCGAGCTTCTGGTAGCGCACGGTCATCTGAACAACACAATGCGGGAGGTGCTGCGGGATGACGGCGAGCACGACAAAGTCCTGCTGGTACTGCACGATGCGGTCGACATAGCCCGTGAAGCCGATTGGGCGAGTGGCTGGGAACGGATTGAAGAGGCGGATGTGCGAGTGGAGGTAGACGTGGTGGTCGTCCCTGCCGCCGTCATAGACGAGCGTTGTATAGCCCTCCATGGCAAAGACGTAGTAGGCGGGGAGTTCGGCGGGGACGATCGGGGGCATGTCTGAGCGCGTCGGGGAACAGTGATGGCGGTATCGGGGAGAGTGAGGTGGCTGGTACACATGTGTTTGTGAAACGGCTTCGTGGGTGATTGGGGATCAATGGTAAATCTTGATGCTTGCTGCGTGCTTCTTCGGCATTCTCCGTCCTATACAAACACGGGTTGCTGGGTGGTCCGGCTCGCCCCGCAGTCATAAATTACGACCTGCGTTTAGAGTCCTGGGTATGCGTCCGCCCCACAGTCATAAGACTTGAACTTGCGGGGAAGTGACAGTGGCAGAAATCATTGTTGGGAGGGGGCTTTGCGCATTGGGGACAGTGACATCATAAGTGCAGTATAGGCTTCTCTGGGATCGGCAGGACTGAGATCGAGGATTGGGGATTCTTGATGGACTGGGTCTGGACTTCGGCAACCC
Source organism: Trametes versicolor FP-101664 SS1 (assembly GCF_000271585.1). Lineage (NCBI taxonomy): Eukaryota > Fungi > Basidiomycota > Agaricomycetes > Polyporales > Polyporaceae > Trametes > Trametes versicolor. The sequence continues at coordinate 2,097 of NW_007360495.1, forward strand.
TTCTCTGAGGTCTGGTCGGGGCAGGTTTGATGGGGATGGTCTAGGCTCTGCACGTGGTGTCTCCTACTTCTTCCGTGGTGTTCCGGGAACTCCCTTGCTGATTCTCCAGTACGCAAGCCCTCGTGGCTATGGCATGGCAGACATCAGGCTTCTTAGGCGTCTCTGATACATCTTCTTCATCTCATACGTGCTTCTGTGCTGCGGTAAACCTATTGCCGAGCTCCGCCGGGTAAGTCCGAGCTCCGCCGACTATCTCCAGTTCCCAAATAGGGCAGTGCTTCCTGATCGCCGGGATCTCCATGTCCTTCTCTTCTCTGATCCCATGAGTGGGGGTCATGCGCTGATGCCGGGCACGGCCTGGGTTGCCATGCGTAATCCTGATGGCCGACTGATGCCCGTGCGTGCTGAATGACTTGCGCGTCGTGCGCTCCTCTCCTTCCTTCGTCCACTTTCTCCTTCTCCTGGGCCATTCCTCCACTGTACGGCCTCGTCCTTAGCCTAGCCCTGGGACGAGTGACTCCGTGATCCGACCGACCTCGTACGTCCTCTGCTAAGGGTGGGTAACGTGTTCTTGAC
>NW_007360496.1:0-2665 GCF_000271585.1 Trametes versicolor FP-101664 SS1
GTAGAAGCAGTGGAGGCGGTGGGGGTGCTTGTTGACAAAGGTGTAGTACTGAGGAACGAATTGCCAGCCGACTTCCGAGGGATTGACAGACGTGTTGTTGGTCATCATGAGGGACTGCGAGGGAGACTGCGTCTGTGAGCTGAGCACGTCGCGCCAGACGACGAGGGTACGAACCGTGTATGCCGAGGACGTGGAGAGTGAGGCCGAGGAGGCGTGTGCGAGTGAGGTCGAGGTGCGATGAGCAATGCAACAAATTATTAGGCGCGCACTGACGCCAATGTGTGGCGGCGTTTCCGCGCTCCAAACTCCGAAAGCATGTGCGGGTGGCGGGCTGTCAATAACGCAGCTCCGATGCAACAGCGGGCGTGCGCTGATTGGCTGCTGACGTCATGGCGCTGTGGCGTCCGAGTGCTGCCAATGCCATAGTGCTGCATATATCGAATCAAGCGCAGGCGGCACCTCTGCTTGCTCTGACCTCAAGCCGGGCTCACGGCCTGTCCGCACAGCTCGCGACCCGCTGCGTCTCCCTTCGCCGCGCTCGACTCACGCCGTCATGCGCGCACGGTGACGTCGTCACCCGGGCTGCTCGCTCCATTCAAGCGGCCTTCTGTCCGTCCTGGCCCAACACCGGTCCCCTCATGTGGCGCTGCCTGCGGCCTGCGTCGCATAGTCGTCTGGTACGTTCCGCGCATTCGCTCAGCACTTACGCTCACCGTCTCCTCTACAGGTCCGTCTCGCACACACCCCGCCACAGCTCCTCCCCCGGCGTCTCTCGACGCTTCCTGCGTCCCCCGACTCGTGCTCCCTTGCGCTTATAGACTCCTCTGGCACACATCGACCTTGGACGCCCGTGGATCGCCGCCTACCGCCTCTCGCCCGCGCACTTTCTCCCGTCCGCGCACCTCGTCACACCCGCCCACCACACGGCTCCTGGGCGCATCTAATCGCTCTGCGCAACGTGCGCCGCGCCCTCTGCTGCCGTCTTGTCGTTCCCAGACGCTCCGCCCGTGGCTCTCGTGTCGCATCCCGCCGCGCCGACGACCCCGCGTCGATACACGATACCGGCTTGCGCTTCCACGACCCACCCGACCGCTTCAATAATACGACGGCACGTATCTTTCCACCGACGCGCATATAGCCGCTGAATATCATCGCGATCGCACCAGAAACAGGCGCCCTGTGGCCATTTCGTGGAGAGCGGTCAGCTCGACATCGCCGTCCCGCCACGCCCACACATCATACCACACCCCAGCTTGGCACGTCGACTCTCGTGGGCACCCTTCATCGTCTCCGACTGCCCACAAGTCCCCAAGCGCGGGTTTACGCCCCCAAGCCACGATTTTCACCGCCGCCCCGCACAAAATATCGAATCGCGCTCCGACGCCGCCCTCGGATGCTCTGTGACTTCGACGGCCGGTTCTATGCACCAGAACAAACCCACACGCCCAGTCGCGGCGCGATCCGGAGCGAAAATATTCGGGACATTTCCACGCATTTCATGGGCGTCTCAGGGGCAGAGACAGCCAATCCCCCACAGAGCCACGCCCTCGCGTCCTACGGACGCGCCGTCTCGCGAGGGCTCTCGTGTGCACACGCCGTGCCCGGCCGCGAAGGCGCGCCGTCGAGCGCGTGCGCGTCCGGACGGGATAGACCGGGCAAATTTGGCGGAGAAGACCGACATGTCGCCCTCCCCTCGCGCCAACGCCACGGACGGCGTCCTTCAAATTGCGGCGGAACGGTTCCACGGGCTCAGCCGCACGTGTGCAGAACGTTCGAGCGCCATCGGAGGACATCGGAAAACATGAATTTTGGCGTATTTCATTCGCTACGGACAGTTAAAACGAAATTTCACGCTATAGACTTGGGCAAGACGGCGGAACCGCTTTGCCCACGCGTCATCGGACTCATTCCACGACGCGTTCGCAACGTATGTGCGAACACGGACCGCAACAGGACGGACGCCCGCGCGGGGACCACCATGGGCGCCATCCGCGCCGCCTGCCCCGCACTTACCGCGAGCGCACCGCGCCGCCCTGCTCTGCACGGCGCATCATCTCCCTGCGCCATAGTGGATGGGGAACGAGGAGCACGGGGGCACAGAACGGCTACGGTACCTAGAATTCGTAATTCACCTTCCCGCCCCGCCCGCGTATCTGGCTGCGACCTGTGTGCCGCAGCGACGGCCGTGGGTCCCTGGGTGCCGTGCAGGTAAGCCATCTTGCCTCACGCACCACTTTTAGACCGCGATGCTCACCTATGCGTACCGTAGATCAGACGTCCCCGGGCGAACATCGGGGTCGGAGAGGTTGTCGTGCAGAACACCTCCGCCAGCTTCAGCGACGAGGTCAGCGGTTCATATGCATGCTCGACGATGTGAGGGACTCACCGTGCCGCATGCTAGAGCGTCCATGTCTCGCGTACCGCAAGTGACGGTCCGCCACGTCGTGTCTGGCAACGCGGCGTTCGCGTCGGCGGTGCGGACAGCAGCTCGCCAACACTCAGCCCGTGCGCCGCCGGGGTCGAGGAACTGTCTACTACGTACAAGGAACGGTACGGCGACCTCTCTGCTCGCTCCCTTCTGCGCCGTCCCAACCCCTGCCTGCAGACCTCTTCGCCGTAGCGGCGACGTCTGTCTCCCTGTATACACACTGGTGAGTCTCAAGCT
>NW_007360497.1:0-2663 GCF_000271585.1 Trametes versicolor FP-101664 SS1
TTTCCACCAAGGCCTGTATCCAGTGAATTAATAGAAGAAGTAATTGATGGATTTTCCAAAGACATCTTTCCAAACAATTTTATTGAGTCAGCATGTGCAGTGTGTGCTCAGTTGGTGCCTCAAAAATTACTATCACCTATATCTGATGAAGAATATGATGAAAATCTTCTGCACAGCAATGATACAATTACTAGGTGTGAGCGGCTGAAGGTAGCAGACCCAATACTTGAGATGCCCGGTCCTATTCTTCTTCCCAGCTGTAAGGATGTATGCAAGGGCTGCTTATCAGAACTAAAGGAAGGCCGCACCCCTGCAGACAGTCTGGCAAATGGTCTATGGCTTGGAGAGGTCCCACCCCAGCTACAAAACCTGAGTTTCACTGAGAAAATGCTGATAGCACGTGTAAAACATAACCACTGCATTGTCAAGGTCCACATGTCAGGCATGTCCAAGCTACGTGCTAATGTGGTCAGTCATTCGCTTCCTATGCCCAAGATATATTCTGTGCTTCCACCTAGATGTGAGGAATTGAGTGAGGTATTAGCATTCTTATATCTTGGACCTAATCAGCCAACCTCCAAAGAGTATAAGCGCACACCCATGCTCGTACGGCGTAACAAAGTGGCGGATGCGCTTGAATGGCTCAAACTCAATCACATTGACTATGCTGATCTTAAGATATCCTATGACAACATCAATTCATATCCCGAGGATGAGCCGCCTGTGATTGTAAATTACTCAAAGAGCATGGAGTCCAATGTAGATCCTGAAGCATCAGCTGTAAATGCAAGTGAAGAAGATGAAGGTGCAGATGATGGAGCCTGTCCTTTTGTTGTGCATGGATTAACAGGAGCAAGCCTTGAGCACATGGGAAAAATCAGACCATATGAGATCACTGCACGAGCTATTGAACACTTCAAATCTGGAGGCAAAGTGTTGGGCATAGGTCAATCAGCAGAACCAGAGAGTTTATACCACAATCCTCAGCTATATCCTCAGATGTTCCCATGGTTATTTCCATATGGCTTAGGTGGACTGAATAATTCTGCAAGCGGGTGTCGGCCTGTCTCTGAAGAGCAGAGAAAGCAACAGCTTCTGATGTACCATGATAAGCGCTTTCAACTAGAACCATTGTTTCCACTGGTTGCATTAAATCATGAGCAGATCGAAAAATCCACCACAGCTGGATATTTGTTGGCAGACAAGAACAAGTTTGGTGAAATAGCCAACCGGCTTCTGAACATCAAAGACTCGACCTTGGCAGACATTATTCAGCGTCTTAGCACTGGGTCTATGAAACCAGAGACCGAAGATGAAAAGGCTTGCTTCAAAATATTGAATGACCTGGATCATGTCAATTACAAGGTGCAGGGCTCCATTACAAGCAAGAAATATATGCGCAATGAAATATGGTCCCTGGTCTCCTACCTCGGTGCACCTTCATGGTTTGTGACCTTTGCTCCTGCTGATGTCAAGCACCCTGTGGCCCTGTATTTTGCAGACACCAATCTGAAATTTGTACCCGAGTTCAGAGACAAGAATGAGCGCCTGCGGTTGATTGCAAATAATCCAGTGGCTGGTGCACGCTTCTTCAAAATGATGGTGGATCTATTTATCAAGCATGTTCTTGGCGTGGGATTGGACAGACCAGGGCTGTATGGCCAAACATCAGGATATTATGGGACAGTTGAACAACAGGGTCGGCTAACACTGCACATGCATATGCTTATCTGGATTAAAAATTCCCTTACACCCCAGGAAATTCGAGATAAAATCATGGATCCAAACTCAGACTTCCAGAAGGCCATGGTGGAGTATCTAGAGAGTGTGCACATGGGTGAATTCATGACAGGCAGCATGGAGAGTGTGAAGCAGAACATAGCAGAGGAAGATCACAAAAATCCATCCAGAGTCCCACCCACAGAGACATTGCCAGAGCCACCACCCAAGAAGTGCGACCACTCCACCAAATCAGACTGTGATCAGTGTCAGAAGCATATATCCTGGTGGATCAGATTCAAACGGACACTGGATGAAATATTATATCTATCCAACAGACACACATGTCGGGCATCCTCAAAGAAAGACAAGGCTGATCGGGATAAGTCTGACAAACCTGAATTTGATAATTGAGGCTGCACAGACAAAAATGGAAATTGCAAAGCCCGGTTCCCCAGAGAGACCCATCCAGAGACTGTGGTAGACCCAAGCACAGGTGCACTTATCATGAAGAAGGGAGAGGCATGGATTAATACCATCACACCTGCAGTCACCTATCTCATGTGCGGGAACACTGATGTCACTTCTCTGCTGTCGGGCACTGCCATCAAGTCTGTCATAGCCTATGTTGCTGATTACATAACAAAAACCCCACTTAAAACCCATGTGATGTTCCAGTCTATCCAGCAGGTGTTTGAGCGCAATGTGGAGCTGTTGGGCAGTCAGAAGTCTACCAAAGAGAAGGCTCGGTCACTGATTACCAAGATAGTGAACTCACTCACTGCATGCTCTGAAATTGGTGGACCCATGGCAGCCATGTATTTGCTCAAGCATCCAGACCACTACAAGAGCCACAAATTCTGCACATGTTTCTGGAGAGGATATGTGTATGAGGTGATGCGTGCATGGGAGACTCTGCCAAGATTGCCGAGGAAGGAACCACC
>NW_007360498.1:0-2661 GCF_000271585.1 Trametes versicolor FP-101664 SS1
AATCTGCAAGAATCTCGTAAGTTTGTGCTGGTCCCCGCGAGCAGCGAAGACTCCGTGCTCACGTCAATTTCGCAGATCTCGCGAAGCTGCGAAGCGCTCCCGCGCACCCACCCGTCCCCGGACGACAAGACCGCGGCGGCACACGAAGCATCGGCGCCCCGAGTCGTGTATCGAAGGCTTCCTCTGCGCGGACAGAGCGCTCGAGAAGGCCGGTCTCCGCGGGTGGGAAAGGATGTCAAGACTCGCGCGGCCGCGGCGATACGAGCGAGCCGTGCACCTCGTCGACACCAAGCAGGTCCGTTTCCCATGTCCTGCCCTTGCCCCGTGCTCACGTCTCCTCCCGCAGTGCTCGTCATCCTGCCTCGATGGTGCCTGTACGCCCTCGCGAAGCTGCACACATCCACCACTGGTAAGTCTGCATCCGCTTGCCGCGAGAACAGCCGGAAACGTACGTCGATGCAGATCCCTTCTCTTCGCGCCCAAACCTTCGCGGAACGCGGCAAATCCGCCGCATGCATTGGACGTCGCGAACCGGGCCTCCCGCCGCCTCGCACGGCCGCGTGCGCACTCGTACGCGTGCGCATCGCGGTGCGCCTCGACGCCTCCGTCCAGGGCCTCCAGGGTGCGAGGAAACCAAGTCGGACGGGCGCGGACCGCGTCGGCGCGCACAGGACTTCGATAGCGGGGCCGGAGACGTCGGGATGGAGATGGCCCTGCGCCAGGAGGACGACCCGTGGCCGTGGCGGCGACGAAGGGCGGCAGGCGCGTCTGGGGAGTGTATGTCATGTCAGGAATCGTGTTTGCGAGCGTCGTCGAGGGCATGGACGTACCTAGAGCGCTACTGCGCGCACACGTGCATCGGCGCGAGGAGGGTCTTCGAGGGCACCGTCGAGGGGTCGTACGGGCGCGCGGCGGGACGTACGAGTGGAGGACGAGTCTACTGCTCGTTTCGACGTGTTTCGAGCACCACGCGGGCTTCGTATCGCGGCGCGTCGAGGGGCGGGAGGGGTGTTCGCGGCGGGGGATGGGCGACACATCGCTCGGAATGAGGGCCCATTGAGACGTGGCTGCGGCCGCGCGAGCGACGTGGTTTCACCGGAGGGTCGGGGGAATGCAGGGCAGTGGAGAATGGGATGAGACGAGCGATGGGGGATGGTGTGTGGTCGGGGGAAAGTGTTGACCTGGGGCATGTCTGGGACTGAGATTGTGAGCAATACGATGATATTTCGGGACGAGCAAAGCACTCATCTCAGGCCATGCCATGCTGGCTTGAATGGAATGTATTCGTGTCGCAGCAGACGTCTACAACTCGGCGCGAAGGACACCGCCGCGCATGCCCTGCGCGGGACACGGCGCCCTCCGCGAACACGTCGCAAAAACACTCGCGAGGCTTCCACGAGTGCAGCGACGCGCCTCGCATGGCGTGGGCACATTCCCCGTGAGTATGGGCGTGTCGAGAACGATGGGTGAGTGTTTCCTGGCACATTACAAGCTCGGAGTACTCACCGTTGTCCTGTGGCCCCCCTGGGGCCACTCTCGCCAATTGCGAGGCTTGCAGCGCGGCGCGACGGGTGCACGATGCACAGGAGAGTAGGGTGTGTCTTCCAGGTCGCCAGGAACGCGAAGGTGAGTGGATCGAGGGGATGGGAAAGAGAGGCACCCCGGGTGGGCACCGGGCAGGCAGGCGGTCGTCTGCCTCCCCGTTGCACGCCCAGGGGCATGCGCAGCGGTCACGAAGACTCCTGCGCATGCAGGCCATGGTTAGCGGACCTCGCGCGCGCCCCAGGACAGCCGAGGCGTGCACGAGGTGGGCGGAACACCAGAAGGGTACCCTGCTGCCGCCACAGCCGCTGCAGGGTTGCACAGTGCGCGACGCGGGCGGCGGACTATTCCAGAGTGGGATAGGCCGCCCGGTCGCGCACTTACTGCGGTCAGAAGCTGTCTCCACACCCGACGCCGTCGGGAGGGCGGTGACAGTGTGGGAGTGGGTACCAGGAGGAGAGCACCCACCAGAATGCTGAGGCCGTCCGGGAAATTGCTCCGGCGGTCTCAGCGCGTTCTATGGATGGCTCTGGACGTTGGGACGGCGGCGCGCATGGCCGAGGGACGGGGGGAACGAGGGGGGATGTAGTCTAGACCTGTACTGTACCCTAGGTAGTGTGAGCAGTCTGGAGCCTGTGTAAATCAGGCAGTAAGCGTCTGTGAGTGTAAGCGAGTCCAGGGAGCCGTCATAATGTCAGGGACGGCGACTTAAAATTTAGAGAGCAGATCAGATGTGAATATTGTGTGAACTAAGGTCTGAGGGTGGGCTGCTTAGACTGATGGACCCAGGCCCTTGGAATGGGCGCAAAATTCTCAATTACTCACTGACACATCCCTTTCAATAGGGAACTTGCTCTTACATATTTATCACACCGGGGGAGCACGCTCTGGCAGAGTAGCCAGAAGAGAATGGGCTTAGGGAGGAATAGATGGATGGGCAGCACTTTGCATGCTCCCCGACCTCGTATTCCTCCTCAAACCCATTCTAAATCGTAGATACGGCAAAGGATACATCCATAAATGATGTCGCGTACCCGAGATATATTTCTCTGCAGCAAATCTCGTCAATCGGAGCCATCTGGGGTGCGCGCGCATGGGCGCCTTGCGGAGCGCCCGTAT
>NW_007360499.1:0-2660 GCF_000271585.1 Trametes versicolor FP-101664 SS1
GCTCACGTGCTTACTCGTCCTCTTTCCGCTCGCCCTCAGCCGCCGTCTCGCTTTCGGTCGATTTCGACCTGCACTCGTTCGAGTGCGATAGATCCAGTAGGATCTATCCTTGCGCTCATATCCCTGGGTCGAGTACGACCAGCACTCCGTGGAGTGCAACGCAGCTGCGTTCTACTTCTTTCGCGGCAGAGCTCGCCAGGACTTGACGCCCATCAATCGACAGTACTCGTCCAGGGCAGCCAAGTCCTTGCAATGGTCATAGGGCTCCCATGTATGGTCGCCCATCGTCCATCTTACATGGAATTGGCATTTCTGCCCGGACCATTCGTGTCCAATGATCTCGTCGACCATCCATTCGGTGGTATCATCCGCCCCAAAATCGTAGAAAGCGCGAGCTTCGCGCCGAGGAAATAACGCGTCATCGTTAGCTTCATGTCGACGCAATAGCGAGACGTGAAACTTCGGATGAATGCGTCGATTCTTGAGCTCCGGTGGGAGCTCCAGCACGTAATTCGACGTGCTTGGAATACTCTCGAGGACCTTGTAAGGTCCAATGAATCTAGGCACGAGTTTTCGTGCACGGCCCTTCGGAACCGAGAGGTTCTTCGTAGAGAGGTACACCAGGTCGCCTACCTCAAACTCAGGCTCTGCCTGCCTGTGTTTGTTGGCATGGTATGCCTGGGATACTCTGGATTCTATGATCGCGTCGTGGGCGATCTCGAGGTTCGCGAGTGCGCGCTGCGCGAACTCGCGAACTCCGTGGAACGGAGTATCCGTTCGTATCCCGCTCATAGACCGTGGAAGGTATCCGTAGTTAAGCTCGAAGGGAGCGAAACCCGTGGTGGAACTCGTGGCGGAGTTCAGCGCGAACTCAGCGAGAGGGAGCTTCTCATACCAGTCGAGCTGGTCGGGGGACACCATTGTCCTCAGGATCTGGGTAATAGAACGAATTGTACGTTCAGACAAACCATCGGTCTGTGGGTGGAATGAGGTGGACATGAGTAGTTTCACGCCCATCAAGCGATGAAGTTCTTTCCAGAACTTGGACGTGAATTTACTGTCCCTGTCAGACACTATGGACTCAGGGAGTCCGTGAAGTCGTACGACTTCACGCAAATAAATCAAGGCAAGCTCATCTGCCGTGTTCGTAGTGTTCACCGGAATCAAGTGAACCATCGACGTTAGTCGACAGACGATCACCCAGATGTAATCGTACCCGTGAGAGTTCGGGAAAGGACCCACAAAGTCCATGGATGTAGATACCCACGGCTGTCGTGGTATGGGCAAGTTGTGCAATAGCCCGGTGGGGAGCTTCGTGGACACTTTCGCAGTGTGGCAAATACCACAACTAATGCAGAATTTGTCCACGTCCTTTCGGAGTGCTGGCCACCAGAACCAACGCCGGACGTACTCCGATGTACGCTGAGGACCGAGGTGTCCTAGGGCGGTATGAGCCCTATCAAGTACTAGCTCAGGTATTGAGCGACCCTTGTAAGGGGCCCGCGGCAAGCAGACGACTTCTTCGTCTTGACGATTCTTCGTGTACAGTATACCGTCGCGCAGCGCGAAGGAGCTGAATCCGGCCGGGTTGTCCAGTACCTTGGACAACGTCTTGTCCAGTGAATATCCTTGACGTATGGCCGTCCAAAAGGCCTCGTCCGACTCTACGTGCTTTCGTAGGGAAGGCCCACTGGCTAACGCCTCGGCCAGTGTCGGAGACAACTGGGGGGACGTAGATTCGTCCGTCTCGGGGGTTCTCGGCTGGTGCGTAGCGTACTGCACCGCCTCGGACACTCGTGCCTCCTCTCGGTCTCTGGGTAGAGGCCCTCCTTCTTGGCGAATGGCTCGCTCTGATTGCTGCCTAGTACGACGTAAGATACGTCCGCCGCGAATCTCGATGAGTCGAGATTGGGGTAGGTCATCCCCTTCAGGATCCAAACGCGCGTCGGCGTTTACCATGTCGTACTCGGGGACCTCGTCGTGGTAGTTGTCGTTCTCGTGATAACGAGACAAACAATCGGCTACCTTGTTGAGTTTCCCCGGAACGTACGTGATGTCGTACTTGAATCGCGCCAGATATTCGTACCAACGAATCTGTCATCGACTCGGGCGTTCGATGCCCTGCAAGAACTCGAGGGCCTTATGGTCAGTCACAATATGAATGTGACGGCCAAGGAGCTTGTCCTCCCATTTGAGGAGTCCCTCCATGATGGCAAGAGCCTCTTGCTCGTACGTGTGGTACGCCTTCTGCGCTGAAGAAAACTTCTTCGATAAGAATCCTGCAGGCCTACAGGTCTGCCAATCTTTTCCTTGGCCATACACGGCCCCTATCCCGTAAATGGATGCGTCACAAATGAGCCATATGGGCTCCGGTAGTCGGGGGTCGATGGGCCGAAGGATAGGCACTTTACAAGCTAGGGCCTTTATGGCCTCGAAGCACTTGTCGTGTAGTGCTCGCCATATGAATGGCTGGTCATTGCGGACCATCGCGGAAAGAGGTGACGTATACGCCGTAACGTCAGGCATGAAGTGGGCTAGGTAGTTTACCAGCCCTAGGAATCTCTGTACCTCATGGTACGACCGTGGCGTACGCCAGTTCCGTATTCGACTCATCTTGTCGGTGTCGGCGTGCAACCCGCGGTCATCTATACGATGACCAA
>NW_007360500.1:0-2653 GCF_000271585.1 Trametes versicolor FP-101664 SS1
GTTCTTCGGGCACCCGGCGTGTGCAGATCCAGATGGAGTGCTGGTAGTTTCCAGGCGAAGAAGGCCCGCAGGCCGGCGTGCATGCGGAGCTCGAAGAAGGGGCAGTAACCGCAGGAGGAGAAGCGGCTGCTCACGCCGGAGCGGGCGGCGGAGGCGGCACGTACGTGCGTGCCGGAGCAGGAGGTGTTCGAGACAGCGCAGCGATGCACGGGTGCACGACCGGGTGCACAAATGTGTTGTCCATAAACGTGGTGTCCGTTCGCGTCGTTTCAGCGAGCATCAACGCGGTCCCCTTTGCACGAGCCCCTTTGCGCGCACCTGCTTGCTCTACTTCTATCCGGAAATCGGCCGCCTCGTGTAGAGCGTCCACACACATGCTACACGTACAGGTGTTCTATGTCTGTAGGGAGGCATCAGCCAGCTGCCACAAAGAGTGTCGAGTCGCAACACAGCACATCATACAGTGTCCACAGCTCATACCTGAAGTTGCCTCCTTCAAGCTTCCAGATGGTGCACTGACGCGCAGCTGTAGGCGCGTGCTACGGCCACAGTTCCCGTGCTTCGACGATGCACTGAATACGAGCCTCTTCGTCGTCGATGTAGATGTTGTGCTTCGACAAGAGGGGCGAGTTGGCACCAGATAATTGAGGCATGTGTTGATGAGCGGTGAGCGAACAGAGAAGTACGGCAAAGCTAGTGGCAAGTGAGCGTGTCTGTAGAGTACTATGTGGTGGTACGAGGGAAGGGCGACAGCAGCGCCTAATTTGCCGTGGACCGTATGGCCTCCCATGCCGCCGAGGGCGCTAGCGCTGAGGCTTAAGCTTGCTCACACATACAACACGGAATTTGGTAGCAACAACGTAGCAGAGTACAATTCCTATACCACCATACATGTAGATTATGATTACATCCGTTCGGGGTACTGCCAGTCGGGCACATATGGCGCCACCTTGAATCGCTTGACGGCTTGAAGGCTGATATGGGCGGGCTGGAGCTCCGCGGCGATGCGCTTGCGCGTCGCTGGAGTAAGTTCACAGCCTGATATGATGTCTGGGGTCGGGACACGGGACTAAGACATGTCAGTATGTCTTAGAAGGTCAAATGGGACTTGTAGATCACATGGCATACCTTCGGGCTATCAGGCTCGTCAGACGCAACCAACGTGAGGTCCCCCGCAGTCGATACTGGCTCAGTATCCTGCACCTCAGAAGAGTTGCATGTCTTGACTGCCTTCTGTTCGATGAGGGCGTCCTTTCTGCCTTCAACTCGCCCGTTGTAATACCCAAGCTTATATGCATCGTGGATCGGGTCGGGATCGAGCTGAGTGTCCGCTGTGCTGAGACCGGCTTCAGATAGCGGCAGGGAGCATTCACGCTGATGCTGCGGTATGGGGGAGGAGCAGGGGAGCGGTGATGTAGGGCGTACAGGACTCGAACTGCGGTCACGCTGGTGACCCGCCGAACTCGGGAAGAAGGCGCGTTGCACTTCTGGGTGCGCTATGAAAGTACCGATACCAAACTCTACATAGTGTTTAATTCAGTGCGACTTTATGAGAAGGCATTTAATGGGAACTTACGGGTGGGGAGAGGAGGGATAGACGAGGAACGCGCACGTACTTCCTTACGGACAGTCGGGGATTTGCTGGGGGACTTTGTAGATATGGAGCACACGGACTGCGCAGGTGATGATCGTGGGTCGCGCGGCCTCCTTGGCGGTGTTTTGAGGACACTGGCGCGGCCGAGATCGAGATTTTTGAGCGTGGATTGGGCGGCCGGACGTGGAGCAATGGGTGAGGGGAATACGGGAAGCGGGGACTTCGTGGCCGCAGGTGAACGTGCTGTTGAGCGCGAGCATGTATGGACCTGTGGACTCGATGGCTGGCCCATGGGAATTTGATGTATATGAGGGAAATGGGATGCCGCAGGGTGACTGCTCTTCAACGACGCGGAAGCAGGTGAGGCCAGAGGGTCTATGGTCTTGCAGCAAGTATGAAAGCAGCTGGACACCGTCTACAAATGTTCAGGACTAGCTTGGCAGTACAAGTACAATGCATACGTACTATAGTTTCATGATATGGGTTCGGCATGGCTCGTGTCTCCGGCGAAGTCGGAGGGGCGCGTTCAATTGATAGCTTCAGAGTGGCACAACCACTGCCACCGAGAGGCATATTGATGTTATACTGTGCCATATGTGCTTCTATGGCCAGAATGCCTAAGGCCCAGCAGAGATGAGAGTGTCAAGAGCTGATTACAAGCTGGTGTGGTCGTAGTACAAGCACAAGAAATTTAATATGAAGCGCGCACGAGTCGCTTCGTTTCACGGGCGCCTATAGTATCGTAACGCGTCAACTCTGATCGTCGACGTTGAGCTGCCATGGATGGCTGAGTATCAAGCAGTGGGCCTATGCACGCATGATCTACGTTGAGAAGCTCAGAACATATCTATATGCAACCAGTTGTAAATTAAGCCATGCAAAAAACCCCCGCAGCCTGCGCTCGAACGGCCATTTGTACTCGAAACGGCTGTTCAACGTAATCATTAGTGCGCGAAACCACTTCACACTGGCGAACCGCGAAAACCGGGCCTGGGCGGGTACTCGCACTCACAAAGATATTAGTCTTCACCATCCAAGTATAGGGCGCGTGAGAGGCTG
>NW_007360501.1:0-2650 GCF_000271585.1 Trametes versicolor FP-101664 SS1
TTACACGGTGCGCGATGCTGCACAATGTATATTACCTCGAAGCTCGCGGGCGGGGTGCCGTGCCGCTTCCATTAGTGCTAATATGTCAGGCACGGCATAAAATTCACAACGCGGGGATGTACATTGATGACAGAGGTAATCAGAGCCGGTCGCGAGCACGGAGAACACGAGCGCGCACCGCGCGCGCGACGAGGAGAGAGGCGCGAGGGCGCGACACTGCGTAGAAATTCCGTTTATTGAGGAAGCGCTTGCAGTTGATGGACTGCCATTTGGGGGCACTTCTGGCGCTAAATCGCCGGGCCTCCGTTATTTACATGTGTTTGGTGCCAGCCGTCGCTGAGAGTTGAGGGGGACGCAACTTACATCACCTGACTTCCGCATGACCCGGCGCTAAAGACTTCGACCTCTCCCCGGTGAATCAACCTCCACCACGCCCTCGAATATCGCCCCTCAACTCGAAGCGGACGGTGGGTAGGAGCCTGCGGCACACCGATCTTACGAGGGCAACGGAGGAACGCACCGAGCCCGCCGGGCGGACGACCAACCAGAGCACGACACGGCGAGCCGAGGGAAACGGGGTGAGCGGGCAAGGGTGCGCACGGACTCACCGCGGAAGGGTACACCTGGTTACGCGGTCTCGACTTGCACAATGCTAGGGACGCGCTCGCTTGAGATAGTGGGCGCTCGGTACGTCGACCCTCCGAAGGGATGCCCCCGTTTCGAGCGGGTGCAGGCACCGCTGCCGCGGGTCAGATACTGTAACGGTCAATACAATCATCCCCGTACGAGCTCAGGAGCAATTCGCGGCACCCTCAGAAGCGAGACGGACGGAGGTTGTCCATTGGTAGGTTCAAGTCCACATCGAACTCGGAGATTAGGCCATTCCTCTGGGTAGCAACGAATATATTTCGTTCAAGGGCTTGGCCTTGTTCTCGCATTTTGTTACATGCAGAGACACGCCTCGAGGGTGAGGGCGATTGGACGGGTAATGCATATTTGTGTTTCCCGCGCGCCCACTCTCGTACAGGGACCCTACAGTGCGTTCATGCGAAACCCGCCAGTTTGGTGCGTGGGTGTCCGCACATTCATCTATTTGTGCGCGCGTGTGTGCTTACTCGCAGCTTCCAGATGCAATATTGATATCGTACCACGTATCTTTTATTTGGGGCTTTCCCGGCACGGGGAAGTGCACGGCGCCGTGTTCGCGCCGTGTGAGGTTCCCTGTCGCGAAGTATCCGCCATCTTGAACCAAGATATTGGAAACGATCATGAAAATGAGCCCCACAGTTTGGTAGAGTACATTGCTGCATTTGCGTCGCTTGCAGCACCGAAATACCGTTGTGAGGAGGGGTTAGCCGTGATTGTTGGCTTGCCAGTCGGACGAGTCCTGCATATCCGGGATTTAGGGTGGTGTAAACGCACGCCAGACAGTACATTCTGCCCTGCAAGTGGCACGCGATGCGCATGGACCATTAGTAGGGTCATATGCAAGTACACGTGTATGTGCAATTGACAGCATTTGCAGCGAGTGTCGCTCTTCGTAGGATCGTCGACACACGACTCGGAATTGTTGCGAAAGCCACTGGTATCCCAATTGCTTCAAAAGCCGTGCCAGGCGTTGCGACCTGTTAGTGCCCGATGCATCGAAGAGCGGTTTTTCTCAGGCTATCTGATATGTTCAGGAGAGCTGTGGGATACCAAGTGAACTTCGCATAGGCTTTGCCGTGCCTAGTACGTTGAGCCTGACGCTTGAGGCTTCGCGGAGAGAGAGACTGATATAAGAACGGGACCAATCCGAGCCTGAGACTCGAGTCCATTCGGGCGCCCAGGTCTTCGCGTATCTAGCCAGTCCGAGCTCCAGGCCGAGATGGGCAGTCTGGATACCACTAGACAGCAGGCACGCCTACGCGTACTCGGAGACGAGCTCGATGTGGTACAGAGCAGATGAACGCGCATGTTCAGCAACTCGACTCGTGGCGGCTCGAACCTTCTTACCAAAACAGGCAATCTGTGGCAGACATACATTCTGGCACCGCGACCGCGGCTGCCTTGCTTGCACACTCATCTCGCGCTCTCTTCATGACCAGGACGAACTGCACGACCTCGTAGGATGGCTGCACAGAGCTTAGTACGGCTTAGCGACATTTACGCGAATGACACCTGTGCGAATTCCGACTGCAGGCTCCGCTTTCGAAAGCGCCGGCCCTCGGCTGCCAGTAGTGGCCGCCCTGAGATCTGCAACCCTTGGTAACCGCAAAGCGGAGCTTTCGCGAGCTTCTAGTAATCGACGCAGAACTTCCCAGACGTCTCTTCCTGTAGATGGGGCATCTAATTAGTGCACTAGATCACACGGCGGGGGGCAGAGTTGGGGCAGTTAGGAGTAATAGTGTGAGGAGCATACCGATGCTGCTCATACCAAGATTCCTAACCCTCCAATTTTGAGTGGATAGTCTGCCGCTTGAGCACGCTGAGGCATCCGCCAAGCACCGAGGATTTGTCCATGCTCACATACATGGAATATGAGATCTGAAGCAAGGAACGAGGGGTTTCACCAGCATGCAGATAAGTGAATAAGAATACATCACCACATACCCTGCCTTTCGAGGCGACTTGTCTGCCCGATCACATCGCACATGCTGGCCCATCATTG
>NW_007360502.1:0-2649 GCF_000271585.1 Trametes versicolor FP-101664 SS1
TCTCCACCAGTGTCCGGCACGGCTCAGCATTGTTGTGGACGAGTTGTCGCTGATGACGATGTTGAGTTCCGTCCAGTTCGTCATGTATGGGGTGGCACGTTGAGCAATTTCCCAGAGCAGAGGGCCATTGTCAGTCTCATTGTGCAAGTCGACCTCGAGAAGATAAAGATTGAGAAAGTTGATGTGGACGCGCCGCGGATCACCACCGCTGAGTACACATCGACATCCACGCTCTTCAAATGCTATGACATCCAAAAAGAGGCTGTGAAGTTGGTGGGCCGTGCAGATGCTCAATGCGGTGCGGGGAAAGGGGCGGGATAAATGGTGGTAGAAGTCCCTAGACACCGTGCGCAGGGCAAGGACTTCATGGAGGTCAGAGTCGCCCTGAACCTCATCTTTGTTGTAGCACTGCCATGGCAGACAGCAGGCACGGCCAATGAGGGAGAGGAGCTCAGGTGTGTCGAGAACGCGAGTCGTGGCCATGGTGGTGCGTGTGTGAAACAAAAATGAACATTGACACATCATACATCGACACTACGCATTCCCACGGTTGAACGTGCATCTCAATTGGAACCTGGATGTGCAGCGTCTGTTAGTACATCATGCACTTCACAGATAGGTCAAAATAATGTGCGTTCACCAGTGATTTTCAATATTGATTAATATGTTTTCCTAAAGCCTACATGATTTTTCAGATCAAACTCCAGGTAAAAAGACAACATCAGTGTGACTCACCTATCGTCCACATGTCTGCTCCCTGGACAGATCCATCTTGTCCCCATATTGCCCACCCAAGCAGGCGAACATCCCGCCCAAAGTCTGGATCATGTTGAACAGCGGTACGTGCATCCTCATTGTACTTCAGCATGAGCTGCATCATATTTTGACTTATGAGCGATAGTGGTGTAGGAAAAACGGTATGGACCGTCACGCCTTGCACAGTACTCGTAGCAAAGTCTGCGTAGGGACGGGAGCTCTTTGTATGTTGCCATAATGCTTTCACGCTCTGCCCGCCGAAGCTCCTCTTCATGAGAGCTCAGGTAGGCCTGAAGACGCTCTAGCTGGTGTGTGGGTGAGAGGTCGGCTTGTGGGTGAGGGTAGGAATGGAAGGGGAATGTGATCCAGGTGTCGGCCATGGTGAGAGTGACGAGATCTGGATACAACTTGAGGGAAATGATCCATTGATCAAAGGAGTTCCAAGGGCTGCCATGATGGATTTCCCCATAGAACTGAACCGTGTTAGATAGGTAATATGATAAGACTGGAACAGGCGCACCAACAGAAGTCCAGGATGCACATTCAAGACCTCTACCCCACTTGCCTGCCCACCTGGCCACCATCCCGCGATCAGCGACAATGTCAGCCCTGAAGTAAGAGAGTTGATTGGAATGGTGATCTCTCGTAGACGCATATAGGGGAGAGCCTGGTTGGCGAGTGATCTAAGATGATCCCAGCTCTGGCCGACTGAGTCCTGAAAGCAGAGCTCCACAACCTGGAGAAATGGACGGTGTTCTGATTTCTCTTGGAGACCACACTTGCAAAGACCATGTTCAAAGCCGATGACCGCGAGGAACAAAGCTTCTAGGACCTTTGGGGATGAAATGGAAACGGAAGCCGAGGGAAATGGTGGAACAAGTGAGGCATAGAATGTGCGGTTGACCCGACGCAGAGATAGCTGCCACAGAAACAAAGATTTGTCATAAGCAGTGGCTTCAGGAGCTGGATAATCATCTGCAAATTTCTTCAAAGAGGACCACGGGCTGCAAGACCATTTAGCGATCTCTAGAAGAATGTCGAAGGGCAAGTCAATCATTGGCGGACACAGAAATTGGAGCGTGGCACAGAGTCAAACATCCTGTCACCCAATTTCAAATGCATTGTCACATTGGTTTGGCAAGATAAGCACAGCAGAAGGACCTGGTCAGATTGTGACCGGAAAGGCCATGTTTAGAAAGGGTTTGTAAGTAGATGGCAACATATAAATGTCATTGCTGTAGTGGCGGCGCACTGACCTCTTATACCTCGCCCACCCCGTATACGCACACCTTACGCGTTTGCTTCCCACTCACCCTTTGTTACTTGTTAATACACCACGCAAATGCGCTGTTCGCCTGCTGCTCTCATCTTGCTTACTCGCTCGACTCGCTCGACTCCTGCGTGCTCCCTAAGTGTCCGTCGCTCAGGCACCAAATCTCATGAATGTGGCATTGTGGGGTGAGCATCAAGGGGACTGTGACACCACATTGTGGCAATATTGGGAACAGGAGGAGTCCGAGCTGGACACATACATTGTTCATTTTCTAGCGACCGGGTAAGTTACATTCATAAAGGGCTTGAACGTAGACGGGGCAATATCAACCAGATCTCCAGAAGCCTGTAGTACGTTCAATTCACTATCTGGGTAAGGAGGCAAAAGGGGAGGGGGAGGAATAAGGTAAAAATGACTTGAAAAAAAGGGATCTATCTCGTAAACAGAAGGGTACTCATCAAGTGGTCTGGTATACTCCCACCCCGAAAGATCCTCCTTTCGAATTGCAGTCTGCCAATGCAAATGGTTATCAGAAGAGCGGATAACATAAAAACAACGGCCAAAGTAGGGGCTGCGGAACTCATTGGCATCAAAGCGGGCGTGAAGATGAGGATATGTAG
>NW_007360503.1:0-2620 GCF_000271585.1 Trametes versicolor FP-101664 SS1
ACCAACGTGGTACTAGCATTGTGTATTTGGTGATCACCTTTTTTTAATGTCTATCAGGTGGGCCACCATTATATAATCCAAGGCCACCCATTGTAAAATAGACTGGGCCTCCTCTGTCAATGCCTGTTAATTTTATCCTGCCCATTTGGGCTTCCCTGTTGACTTCTGTCAATCCCTGTTAATACCTGTCAATGAGGCTAGGCTGCTTGTAGGTCCCTGTTTACCGCTCTTTGGGCGCTTTTTAGGCTTCCAAATAGGGCAGGCATACCAAATGGCCGCACCTGGGCGCTTTTTTGGATATCCCAATATGGTAGGTGCCTACTACCTCCTCCTGGGCCACCCCTGGGGGCTCATTTTGGGCACTTAAAAGGTCCTCTGGTGGTGCAATCAATTCCTAGTGTATATCTTGTGTTTTTCAGCTTTCTATATGCTCTCTTATGACCCAAATGAGAGGCAAATGCACCCAGAAAAGCGAATCCAGGGCAGGGGTCATCAGGGCAGGGTTGATGCATAGGGGCTCTAATGGGCACCTCTGCATAGATTGTCAGGGCAGTAGTCCTGTTTAGAAGCTGTACTTTAGGCCTGCTAGAGACAACTTGTTTCATGATAACAGCTGCATGGGCCATAGAGATATCACCCTTCGCATTTTCGCCAAAAGCGGTCATTTTGTTTCCCCCATATCCTGGCATCCAAAGCGAATATGAACTATCCCTTTGCAGTATTCACTTCAGATTATCACAGGCTTCATAATGAACCCACTCTCATGAGATTCTGACCAGATTAACCTCGACCCTCCTCCTCCCCCCCTCTCAAAAGAATGCCATCCAGATCCTTCAGTTCTTCATGGATGCCACTGAAACAATTTTCATTATGTACTACATAAATATACACATATAGTTTGAGCTTCCCTGGTTTCAGTATGACCTTCCCCCTCTGGGACCTTCTATTGCACATTTCATGGACTCCCAGCATGTTTGGGTTTTATAAATCTATTCCTTATAGATATGACTACCAAAATTGCTCCATATTGAACCAGCGCATACTGAACTCCGTACATATGCTCAGAATCTTTATCGCATCCACAGATCCTCTAGGGTATCCTTATCAGTTGGCTACAGTATACTCACTTCTGATGAATTGTGAATGCATAATATATTAATCAGAGTACATAGTGACATAGCAGTGGTATATAGGAGCCTGATGCAAAAAAAAGTAGAAATTTCCATGAGGAACTGACAGAGTAGTGGCCAGAACACCCCAGAAGTGCCTCTGATGCACTATATGCAGGATACATGGTTCCAGCACTGCATGCTGTGCTGGGCAGCACAAACCACCATTTGATGTATTTCCTGCATATCTCTGTTTCTTCACACTCAAATGACATGATTGTTTTTGCATTATGGAGCTAGGATATAGGACTACAATCTATCAACTTTCTATGCCGCGTAATGGAGCCCTGTTAATTCTACAGAGCATATGCTATGGACTACTGATAAGGATACCCCAAAAGATCCAAGCCTCTGATAAAAGGTTTGAGAAGCGGGAATAAATTTATGCATACCATGGCTATGTACGTAGCCAGTTTGGTGGTCATAGCCTCAAAAGGTAGATTTATAGGCCACAAACATGCTGGGAGTGCATGAAATGTGCAATAGAGAATACCAGAGGAAGAAGGGCATACAAAACCCAGAGAAGCTCAGAATATATATGTATGGGTATATAGTACATGATGCATATATTTTCAGGGGAATATGTCAAGAACTGAAGTCACTAGAGGGTATTCTTTTGTAAGGGGGGCAGGAGGAGGGCCAAAGTGAAAATGGTCAGAAAACTATGTATATATGCTCATTTGAAAGGGCCATTAAACCTCGTCAGAACGCGGCTTGGGGATCATTTATAGCGGCTATGAGTGCCAAGATATGGCAGGAACAAAATGACCACTTTTTGCCAAAATGCGAAGTGTCATATCTCTATGACCCATGCAGCTATCATCACGAAACAAGCTGTCCATAGCAGGCCTAAAATATAGCTTTCATATGGTACCATTGCCCTGGAGGTTTTCCAACAGGAACCCATTATATACCCCATGCATCCACCCTGCCCTGCTGACCCCTGGCATGCATTCGCATTTATGGGGGCATTTCCGCCCCATATATGCGTTTAATTGGCGCATAGACAGCACATAATAACTACACATCCATAGCACATTAATCTATACAGCAGAGTGCCCATTAGATGCCCAAAATGGGCCCCCAGGGGTGGCCCAGGAGGAGGTAGTAGGCACCTACCATATTGGGATATCCAAAAAAGCGCCCAGGTGCGGCCATTTGGTATGCCTGCCCTATTTGGAAGCCTAAAAAGCGCCCAAAGAGCGGTAAACAGGGACCTACAAGCAGCCTAGCCTCATTGACAGGTATTAACAGGGATTGACAGAAGTCAACAGGGAAGCCCAAATGGGCAGGATAAAATTAACAGGCATTGACAGAGGAGGCCCAGTCTATTTTACAATGGGTGGCCTTGGATTATATAATGGTGGCCCACCTGATAGACATTAAAAAAAGGTGATCACCAAATACACAATGCTAGTACCACGTTGGTGGGCTATTATATTATAAAACTG
>NW_007360504.1:0-2615 GCF_000271585.1 Trametes versicolor FP-101664 SS1
TACGCGGGCGGGCGGGCGGGCGGACGGGTTGCGAGGGCGCGGAGGGGAGGGGCGAAGTGGGGGAGGGTGCACGTAGTACGTGCGTCCGTCCGGCCGGGAGCGAGAGCCTGCCCGGAAGTGGGGCGGTATAAGAGGGTGGGTGGGGTGGGGATGGGGTGTCGGTGTCCGCTCGTGCTTGCCCTGTGCTCGTTTTCTTGTCCTCTGTGCTCGCTGCTCGTTGCGAGCTGCTCGCCGTGGTCGTGGCCAGGTGAGTTTGTCCGTGCTGGCCGTGTCGTCGTGCTGAGCGTGTTGTTTGTAGGCGGGGGCGTTGTGCTGGCTGCGTTGACGTCGAGGTAGTCTCGGTGCACGTCGAGCTGGGCGTGCGCGGACACGTGGTAAGTGCGTGATCTTGTCCTCTGTGGACGTCGCTGACGGTGCGTTACAGCGCGTGAACAGGGCGGTGTCTGCGGGGAGCGACGCTCGTAGACGGGGCGAGAGAGGACTGTAGGAGCAGATTGACAGTAGTCAGCATACGGACACTAGGATAGCATGTAGAACAGCTGTACTTACGTTTAGGTCACCGTACAGAAGCGAATTTGGACGCGCGACGTTGAGGTGTAGCCTCCGGACATGCGAGGCCAGGTGAGAGGGTGGTACGTCGCCTGTGTGCAGCAGCTGGCAGGCAAACGCGGGCGTCAGAAAGCAGTCGTCGAGGGAGACGCGCAGGAGAGACGGATAGTTGTACATCCAGAACCAGGGTTCCTCAGCGCGAGACGTAGACGTTGAACGTAGCCGGTATGTTGCGGTGTATGGACTGCGCGGTGTGAGAACGGCGGTAGCGCACGGGGGGCACATGGCGGCGGTGTTAAACTTGAAACGGTACGACGTTAGCACATCCGTAATTCGAGCTGGACGAGCCAAAGCCAAAGCCTGCGGACCGGGCCCTCAGCGAACCGACGTGCGCCCACATAAGCCCGGTCTCGTAGTGCCAGCGGCGTCCTCTCCGGAGCGACAACTTAGTCGCAACAACTGCATATCGTCCGTGCCCGAACGGACCTGCGCCCGCCCAACCCCGCCATAGCCGCCGCCCGTGCCGCACGTCCGCCCCCCCTGGGCCCTCTCGGGTCCGCACGCGCACGAGGGAAGAACGCGAATAAGCATCGCCGTGGGCACGCGCGCCGGCTCGACGATGCTGTGCTGCGCGGGGTCGGGTATGGCGAGCCGCGAGTGCGGGCGGGTGCCTCCCGAGGACGGCTTTGTTCTTTCTTATTCGCTCGCGTGGACGGTCGTTACTCACCGTTCGGCGTTGACTGAGGCGGTGGCCGGTGCCGAAGGGAGGCTTGGGAGGGGACGCGCGCAGAGCGTGCAGAGTCAGGCTCGAGCGCGACCCAGGGAGGTCGCCTGGTGGAATGAAGAAGCACGCGCGCGGTAATCCTGCGTCGAGCTGAAAGTGTGCACGGCGAGGGTGATCGGGAGATGGGAGGTGGGTGTGATGGGCGCGTGCGTGCGAGGGCAAATCGGGCGGGTGCGCGGGAGGCTGTGTGCGGGCTGATGATGAGAGGGCGAGTCGTCATGATGATGGGGCGGTGGCAGGGCACATCTAGAGGGCAGGACGGCCGGGGCCTGAGCTTCACTTACGCCTGGGACCGGGGATCTTTGCGATCTGCCATGCTCGCGTAGGTTCACGGCGCATCCTGTTCGACTCCGGGCTTCTTGTGTGACCTGCCAGGGCAGCCGTGGTGTGAAGGACGGCCGGTCTGCCTGCCAGAAGCATCTGACGTCCCCCGCAAGCGGACCCCGAATCTCTGACGTCGGTCCGGGCGTTGCCTGGCCCGCACGTTCGGTGTCGAGGGGAGGGCGTGGAATGTGCAAAGGAACGCGTGGGGGTCCGTGTCCGCGTCCGAGCGGAATGGACAGATCTCCTAAGCCTGCGCGAGCGATCATGTCGACGCGCGTGCGTATACGCTGCCTATGCTATCATTTCATTATGGCGTTGCAGAGGCGGCGAGGGGGCGGCAGGCCCGGCGGGTGGAGGTGGGCTGTGCGCCGGGCTGCCCGGAGGACGTCCGGGAAAGGCTCGCGGGCGAAAGGGGAGTCGGGCGAAAAGCTAGAGGATATCGCTTTCGAGGTCGGAGCGCTGGGAGGGAGCGTGGTGGACGCGGGTGGGCGACTATGTTGAGCTGGAAGGGAGAGAGCGCCGCATCGAGGCTTGCCAGATTTACTTAATCACCTCGCTCTCCCTCCGCCGTCGCCCTGCCCCGTCCCTCCCTCTCCCTCCGTCCCGCCGCCGCGTCTCCCGTTCCCCTACCTCACCCCCAGAGCCCCGCTCGCCGTCGAGCGTGTGCCCTACTAATTCTAATCCCTGTCCAAATCACACGTCCTCCTATCTTGCCTGCCCTACTACTCAGCTTGATAATTCGTCCGTGCCCCTGGCCCCTGCGCTGTCTGCTTGTCCCGCCGAGGTCTGTGTCACTCTCGCTGCGCCCTCCTGAGCCAGCTCTCGCGCGTGCACCTGTCTCACCCGTCCTCCGCGGACCCCCACGCACACACAGTAATGTACGTCCATCTCCGCAGTTTCTCCTCCCGCCCGATCGTCCTGTGCTCACCCGACGCGTCCCCGTCCATCCTTGTTCCCC
>NW_007360505.1:0-2612 GCF_000271585.1 Trametes versicolor FP-101664 SS1
GGATGGACGACGACGGTGGTACGAGCGGCGGACGGTCGCTCTCGCAGCGTGTCCAGTCTGCGCCGCATCCGAAGTACGCGCCGGCTTGCGCCTCGTACGTACTACAGGGGCGTCGTGCATGCTTAGGCGTTTGGGGCGCGATCCAAAGACGCACGGAACGTGGTTCGCGAACACGCAAGGTACGTCGAAGCTATGGCATCCGTCGTTGGACGTGTAGCATGCCGCGCGCACTATACTCGTCCTCAGGCTCGTCTTGTGCACCTCGCAGTGGGGAGCTCGAGCTGGCCGAGCGTAACCGACGATGTGTGAACGCACGAGGGCGTTCGTCGCCACTTCATCCGCTTCGCAGTCGAATGGGGAGTCGGTGGGCGGGCGGGCGTGCCTGGTTTCTTCAGCTACACGTACCAGCGGCCGTACTCCCCTACTACTACAATATATTTCGTAACATCAAACTCGTATCTGTCCATTGTATCGTATTCGTGCTGTACAGGCTCCAAGTATTGCGGCGTCGCGAGCAAATCTAAGAGCCTCATGAGGGGAACAAATCCCCGGAGAGCCTCCCCACTCGAACACCACCCGAGCACTCCAAGGACGTCCGAATCGCGCGATTCGACGTGCGCTGTATGGTATCGCATCCAGGCAGTATTTACGCCTCCACACGGGGTATCGTCGTCGCGAAATCGCGCAGAACTCGCACAGAGGCCGGGGGACAGCCCATCGGAGACGTGTCCGCCCGACCTCTCACCTCGTGCGCCCCACAGGCGTTCTGGCGCGCGAAAATCGCACGCGAACGTAGCCCTGCATTGCACAGTGCCGTACGATGTGTTTGGAAGCGGCCGGTCAGACATGCGAAGCGGGGTCGCATCCGTCCGCTGCCGGTAGCCTGTGTAGCATCGGGGATACCGGTGAGGACGACGAGGGGAAACGGGTTAGCCTGAAGTAGACGAGTGACATACCGTCTACTAATGTGCTTCGTGGTCGGACGCGAACAGCGTTGCGAGGCATACAGAGGGTGCAGCCCCAGAACGAGGGTGCACACCGGCCCTGGCGTGATTACGTGCTCGAGAAGACCTACATGCATTGCCATCGCTCCGAGCTTTAGGTCCAGCGTCGCAAAGCCTCGTGCTCAGCGAGGAGCACGCAGAGGTCCTCTCGCGGCGAGAAATCCAGAGCTGGTACATGGAGCTGAACCTCGCAGAACGAGGGTCCGGAAGCGGACATTGCGCGGAAACGAACTCGTAGCTATGTCCGCGCTCGGAGTCGCGTGTCCACGTCGGGGCAGCTTGCAGCAAAACTGGGGACCTCGGCGAGGAAGGAGGAAATGAAGAAGCCCGAAGGAGGAAAATGACGTACCCGCCGTCTAGAACCTCGCTTACGGAGGCGAAGAGCGCTGCGAGGATACGAAACGCGCGGCCCTCGTCCTGGTCGATGTACGGGCTCCCAGGATGTCGTCGAGGTGCAGGCGAATTGCGGATAGACTCGGCCGTGGAGGGGTGCTGTTTCGAGGCGACGGGAACTGCAGAGTAGACGAGGTGAGTGGCGGGGACCCACAACTGCGGGCGCCCCGACGCGGGATTCTCCCCGGGCGCCGTACACCCCCGGTCACCCTCGCGATACGGGAGAACGCCATGATGGCTAGCGCTCGGTGAACCGCTCTCTTGGTGCTGGGTACCTTGCACAGCGTACGCGGAGCCGAGATTTATGTGTGTGTGACCCAGCATGGTCGCCGGGGGGAAGACCTTCGCAGCGACGCGCCGGAGCGCTGGTCTGTCAGCGGTCCCGAGCAGCGAGCGCGCGGCGCGCCTCGCAGCCCACGCAGATGGTTCCGGGCGTGCGGTATCACTGCGGGATCGGCGACTATAATCGCGTGGGCCTTGCCTGTGAGCGGCGAGAGTGAAGTAGCGGGTCAACATACTACATACCTCGCAGCTTCTGAACGCAGGCGCTACAGCCTGTTCGCGGTACGATACGACGGGCCTGGGAGATGCCTGTGTGGCCGCGATTCGTTGCGCATCAATCCGTAGCTTGCGATCTGTAAATTTTCCTTCGTGCTGCCTGCGTAGCGAGCCGATTAGCGTGGCACATCGTGAGCGAAGAGCGAGCGTGTACTCACCGTCGCGCGGGCCATGCAGCGGTGTTCCGCAGACGAAACCGGGCCGCTTGTAGCCAACGTACGCGTACGCGCAAAGCCTCGTGTTGCAGAGTTCTTTGCCCATGCAGACGAGCGCAAACTCCTCAGGGTGACGGCGAGGGCGGGACACCTCCGATCGCCCGATGGGTTACTGGTCGCCTGTACGGCGTCGTCGACGAATGCGGAGTGAAACCTGTCAAAGAGAGTGCGTGAGAGGCCGCCAGACAGACTGGGAAATAGCGCATTGATCGCACCTTTGTAATCGAGGGGCTCTGTCTTCGGGAGGCCCGGAACGGGGAGGGAGATGCTGGGCGCGGGCGGAGGAAGGTGAGCGAGCACGGCGAGGTTGTTCTGGCCGTCTGTACACGATCCCACCGGTATCCGCTCATTGCACCTGCGTCGTTTTCGTGATAGCAAACATCGTACTACGAATGCGAAGTCTGAAAGAGGGACGTGAGTCCGAAATGCCGCAGTAGACGAG
>NW_007360506.1:0-2611 GCF_000271585.1 Trametes versicolor FP-101664 SS1
CCACCGTTCTGTGCGCGCAGGAACGTCTCTGGAAATATGTATGGCGCTCGGGGGGATGTGTATACAAAAGCGCACAGCAGGCGAAGAAAGGGAGGGCGGGAATGTTGGTATTTGTGGTTTTGGCCTCGAAGTGGCCACGGAGGATGACAAAACGCGTTTCTTCGCGGACTGCGCTGAGACTCATCAGAGACATGCATACCAGAGATTGTAGTATGAATTTGAGCTTACGAAGCCACACGGTGCGCCGCCAGCGCGCGAGGTCGAGATCATTGGAAACTCGGCCCCGAGAATCGAGCATCTGCATGATCCTCGATGCTCGTACTGTCCGCACGCGTCCGAGCGTGGCGCGAAACTGTGATACATAACCGTAGAAGTATCTGTGCAGAATCCCAGCGCGAGAGATGGCGAGGGAGGCCCCCTACGCGCAGTTCGAGCTCCTGTCAACTCGGGGTCAGCCCATAAACTGCCAAACAGCGACGAGCACTCAACTTGCTCGGACGGTCTTGAAACTCGCAGGGAGCGTGCACCCTGGCGCGGAGCATACGGTGCCGCGTTTTCTAAGCTCTGCGATGTGTTGGCGGCGCGCAGGGTCGACATGTGTGGATATGCAACCTCGAGGCCCCGCCAAACCGGTTCATCTCAAACCCGCCAGACGCGTTCGCAAACGTGCGCGGGAGGTCGCACACGGTTACAGGAGTATATGTACACAAGTCGGGAGTGAGAGGATGCACGGCGGGCGCGGGACGCGCATTTCTGTGTGGGACTCGGCCGAAATGACATGAAATCGTCGAAAAGTGGCCGCATATTTTCTTCTCCGATCGAGCTGAAACTCGCTTGGCATACACATCCTGTTTCGACGAGCGTACCGTCGTGTTTGCAAAGCCGTCGGGGGCGGCGTCGTTGCGCGACGTCGATATTTTCATACGGGCGGCCCCAAGTCTTTGAGCCTGTCCTCGCGATGCTGGCTGCCTCCACAGCGGACGGAGGCGTCCGCAACTTGCAGGAAACGGTCTGAGGCATGCGCGGTCGTGTTCATGCGACTTGTCGTCACGGGAGGACGCCACGGAGAGGCGGAATGTGCGGTTCGGAGGTGTTTCTCAGTGTGTGCCCGCCGAAATCGCATGAAATTATCGAAAAGCGGCCAAACGTTTTCTGCTCGGATCGCGCTGAGACTCGCTGGGCGCATGCAACCCGGCGCGAAGAGCGTGCCGTCGTGTTCACGATGCCGTCGGGGCCACCGTCGGCGCGCACCGCCGCCATCTTCACAAACCTAGCACCGAGATTTCGAGCCCCTCTCCGCGACAATGTACGCCTCCACAGCGCGCAGAGACGTCCATGCTTGGACACGAACAGACAGAGCGGTGTGCGGGCGTGTCCACGCGACTCGGCGCTGCGGGAGGACGCGAGGGAGAGGCTGAATGCGCGCATGTGTGGTGTTTCCGTCTGTGCCCCCGCCGAAATCGCATGAAATCGCCGAAAAGTGGCGATATATTTTCTGCTCAGATCGCATTGGAACTCGCAGGGAACGTCCACCCCGGCGCAACGAGCGTGTCGCAGTGTTCACGAAGCTGTCCCACGCGGCGTCGGAGCGCACTGCGGCGATCTTTGGACGGGGACACCTAGGCTTCGAGCTCGTCTCCACGACGGTGTGCACCTCCACAGCGCGCGGAGGCGTGCGCGCTCGCCGCAGGACGGACGGGTGGGTGTGCACGCATATCCATGCGATGGTACGCCGCGGGGGGCCGCGAACTCGAGGCGCGATGTGCGATTTTGTGTGATTCCCGGCTGTGTGCTCTCCAAAATCGCATGAAATCGGCCAAACATCGCCATATATTGTCTGCCCGGATCGCGCTCAGACTCGCAGGGCACACGCACCCCGGTGCAGCGGGCGCACCGCCGGGTTCGCGAAGCCGTCCGACGCGGCGTCGATGCGCACCGCGGCCATCTTCAGACGGTGGCCCCATGGCCGAGAGCCGCTCGAGCGACGTCCTCGCCGCTCCACAGCGCGCAGAGGCGCGGCACCAAGCGAATGACGGATAGGAGATGGGCGGGCGTGTGCATGCGCCTCGGCGCGGTGGGCGGGCGTGGGATTAGGGCGCGAGGACGACGTCTTGTCGGGGTGTGTCCGGTAAAACCGCACGAATCGTCTCAAATCGGGCTCCTCGCGCACGGAACGCGTCTGGGCGCGGCGGGAGGCGGACGCGGACGTGTGCGCGAGCTCGCGCAGCGAGAGGACGCGGCGGCGGACCGTTACGCGCAGTGGACTGCATGTTGACATGCACGAAGTCGTCCTCGGCAACAAAGATATATTTCGTCCACACAGCTCCGAGACTCGATAGACGTACGCGACGGA
This sequence comes from Trametes versicolor FP-101664 SS1, assembly GCF_000271585.1. Classification (NCBI taxonomy): domain Eukaryota; kingdom Fungi; phylum Basidiomycota; class Agaricomycetes; order Polyporales; family Polyporaceae; genus Trametes; species Trametes versicolor. The sequence continues at coordinate 2,354 of NW_007360506.1, forward strand.
GTGCAGGAGGGTGTGGTGTGGTGTTGGAGAGACCGCCGCGAACGCACCGACGCGCGAGCTCGAGGCCTTGACGGGGAGTGTGCCCGCCGTGCGACGCAGCGAACGTGCGCGCCGCGGCCGTGCACGCTCCGGCGGGGTTCCACGAGCAGTGCGCACGCTGCATAAGCGTGCGGGGTGCACGGAGCGGGCTCTTCGAGGTGCCAGTGCACGGGCACGGCCGTTCCTGCTCGGTCCCAGTTATGAGTGCATCAAATCGGA
>NW_007360507.1:0-2607 GCF_000271585.1 Trametes versicolor FP-101664 SS1
CCCTTCTCTGTTTGGAGCCAAACAAGACCAAAGCCAATGGCACGCCGACGCGATTCCGCGTCGTCGTGCCACTAGCTTTGGCTTTGTTTGTTTTCAGCCACAGCTCAACATAATGTGCTCATTAATAGACAAGTATATGGTGTAACATACCACTATTATATCACCAGAAAGCTGTTGATGAGGAGAATGCAATGGGGGTGTTTGTATAGGATACTGAGCACATCTGGGAGTGCTACAAGCCAACCAACCCACCATAAGTGACTCTGGGTCACAGTCTGTCACTAATGGGGATCAATGTGGGTCTAGGTCAGTGTTTTCCCAGGCATAATGTCAAGTATTATATACTGTCAGGTTCGGAAAATTGAGCTCTACACAATGGTGTTGTTTGTAGGTCAATAGAATGCCAATTGAAGGCATAAATTGGAGTAAAAGGATGTTCAGGTCCAGATTAAGCAGTTTATCTGATACACTGCTACCACTATCTTCTGCCTTATATAATGAAAGTGTCCTGCAATATAATAATGAAGCTTGATAGATGGATTAGTGAGCATAAAGACCAGGTATTGTGCATACAATCTGGCAATGACCTTCAGCCACAATTGGTGTTTGGTGCATTAAAGCTTGTGTATTGAATATAAAACCATGATTGTACCACCGTCAGATGCACATTGAAACACCCTTTCCAATAGTATATAAATGACCTATGTTGTGGTGAGGAATGAGCCAACAGGGGGCAAAATGAGTTGCAGCTGTGGCTGAGAACAAACAAGACCATACTTGGTGGCAGGGGAACGCAGCTCAGTGTTCCCCTGCCACAGACTGTGGTCTTGTTTGGTTCCCAACACAAATGCCTCAATATCTTGGCCCCCAGTTGGCTATATGTCATGAAATATATATCAACAGAAAGCTATGCATGAGCAGAGTCCATATACTCAAAAATGATTTGAATGTGACTAATGCAGCTGCCACTATACACAAGACAAGATCCCATTAGTGCCACAATTGGAAAAAGCGCCTATGGCACATGACCTGATGACATCATTGTCTTCCCCCAAGTGTTATATACTGCCAGGTTCAGAATTTCAATCTCTATCCAATGGTGCTGTCTATATGATTGTTTAATGATCCTAACAAAGGCTCAGACCATCATGAATGCAGTTTTACAGCTAATGTGTGCCATTGGACCATATATGGCAACCTGATCAGGTGATGAGATTACATAAGCATGTTCAACTTTGAACTCTGATGCGCCCACACCTCCCTCTCTCACTTCTTCCTCTCACCATCTCGCACTATGCATACCCAGCACATTCTATACTTGCTACTGTGGTATAGTAGCCTTCTGACACCATGTCAGTGGCTGCTATATCACAGTGCTACCTCTTCTACCATTGCTGCTCACAGCAATATTGGCAATCTGGGGGTCACTAGCCTTCAAGGTGCGTTCAAATCTTGGTCACACTTTTATTGATCTAACATACTTACAATCATCCAGGGGCACCTTTTGGTAATCCCCTGGACAGGGTCATTACCACATCACCCTATATAGGGTTACTGCTGTACAGCGGTGAGGTTTTGAGGGACACCTCCATGACAAGTCCCTCATATCAGCTGCCCTGCAGTGAGGTTTCAGGGACCACCTTCGTGACAAGGTCCCTGCACGCACACAAGGGTTTCAGGGACACCTATCTGGATCAAAAATGCCCTTACACCCCAGGAAATTCGTGATAAAATCATGGATCCAAACTCAGACTTCCAGAAGGCCATGGTGGAGTATCTAGAGAGTGTGCACATGGGTGAATTCATGACAGGCAGCATGGAGAGTGTGAAGCAGAACATAGCAGAGGAAGATCACAAAAATCCATCCAGGGTCCCACCCACAGAGACATTGCCAGAGCCACCACCCAAGAAGTGCGACCACTCCACCAAATCAGACTGTGATCAGTGTCAGAAGCATATATCCTGGTGGATCAGATTCAAACGGACACTGGATGAAATATTATATCTATCCAACAGACACACATGTCGGGCATCCTCAAAGAAAGACAAGGCTGATCGGGATAAGTCTGACAAACCTGAATTTGATAATTGAGGCTGCACAGACAAAAATGGAAATTGCAAAGCCCGGTTCCCCAGAGAGACCCATCCAGAGACTGTAGTAGACCCAAGCACTGGTGCACTGATCATGAAGAAGGGAGAGGCCTGGATCAACACCATCACACCTGCAGTCACATATCTCATGCGCGGGAACACTGATGTCACTTCTCTGCTGTCGGGCACTGCCATCAAGTCTGTCATAGCCTATGTTGCTGATTACATAACAAAAACCCCACTTAAAACCCATGTGATGTTCCAGTCTATCCAGCAGGTGTTTGAGCGCAATGTGGAGCTGTTGGGCAGTCAGAAGTCTACCAAAGAGAAGGCTCGGTCACTGATTACCAAGATAGTGAACTCACTCACTGCATGCTCTGAAATTGGTGGACCCATGGCAGCCATGTATTTGCTCAAGCATCCAGACCACTACAAGAGCCACAAATTCTGCACATGTTTCTGGAGAGGATATGTGTATGAGGTGATGCGTGCATGGGAGGACTCTGCCAAGATTGC
>NW_007360508.1:0-2604 GCF_000271585.1 Trametes versicolor FP-101664 SS1
GTATATATACGAGTGCACTGCCGCACGTCGCGCGGATCTTGACCGGCTCGCGCGAGCTTGGCTGTAGCTACGCGAGCAAATGTGAGTGCCCCGGCCTCGGACCTCCATGCACCCTCCCGCTCACCGTGCGCACTTTCGCTTCGCCTCGCCTCGCCGTGGGCTTCGTGGTCCAATTGTGTCTCGTCCGGGGTCTAGGGCATCGGCGGACGAGTCCGCGGCGTGACTTTACATGACGAGCGGAGGGCCGGGGCCCGCCTGAGTGAGATGTAAAGCGAGGCGAGAGTATTCGCGGAGGCGAGGACAGAGCGGACCAACGGGGCGCGATCCGGGGCGCGATCCGGGACGCGCTAGATGCGAGTGCATCCGGGAATACGAAACAGGGTACGCCCCAGGTATTTCGTACATGATGCAGGGACGCCTTTCGCGACGGCGCGCTGCTCAAAGTTTGTGCTGCCGGGCGGAGTGCATGTCCCGCCCGCCGGCGCGTTTGACAATGTTCTGTCGACTGAATTAGATTGTGACCGCGCATGCAACGTTCGTAGGTACAGGTGTACGCCTGTGGCATGTACCATGAGATAAACAGGGCGTGTACTTACCGTGAGGCCGGAGGAGCATGTCTGTGCGCGAGGCATTAAGGCTGAGCATGCGAAATCCACTTGCCGACGCATACGGAACACACTACGGGAAGGCACCGACAATGTCGTGCCGCCGCGAACATGGGAATTCGATCGAGAGGGTGCGCGCAATGCTCCTCCCGAGTTTCAGAAGCGATGATGGTGTTTGTCTCGCTTGGACAGCGCGAGGCGAGCTCGCAAGGAGACTGACATTGTGCTGTAGCTGAGATCGTGTGCACAGACAAGGGATGGCGCGGAGCGCAGTGGGTTCTCGATTGGGGAAGTAGTCTGTTGGAGGAGTCAAGCGAATGCGATGAGCACAGTGCAAGAATGTCAGGAGCAGTGACCAAGATGGCGCAAGGCCTGGCGGTCTGCTCATTCGTCCATCGCCTCAATATTGCATTACATAGTAGTATATGGAAGCCACAAACATCGTACTAAATGATCGAAAGAGGTCTAATGTGCCGCAACAATGATTACACCAAGTCCGAGCGGTCGAGATCAAATACGGAGACGTACCGCATATGTGGAGGCCCGAACGATGCTCGTAAACGCGAATCGCGCTGCCGCTGCTGGTGTACCTAACCGCGGTGCCTGCACGACCGTAAACGAAGCTTGCCCTTCAAGGTTAGGACCGTCCCAGATCCCTGGCCCCGCGAGGATCTTGCGAATGCTCAGGGCCTTTGAAAACTCGAGTGTCGAGCTGCTGAGCACATCTGCAGTTGGCTGTTAAAGAGGTCCGACATCAGCTACGGATCCGGAAGATATGACGTAGGTGCGCTCGGAACGCACTCTCGATCGTATGGTCGCCACCGTGAGTGGCCTGCGAGACGAGCAGAGCCGTTGCGGATACTCCAGACCGGGCACACCGAGGTTTAAAGTTGCATCCAATGGCATTCTCGTTCAGCCATAGGAGTGCCTCTGTGGAGTCGGCGTGAGTGGTCGGCGGGTTCGCGCTTCGATTTAACACTGTTACAGACGTATCAAAGATGTCTTCTTCGTCAGCGGGCGCATGCAAACAGGATGCATTCCATTGCATGGCTGCACAAAGTGACAGCAGTCGTTCCGGCGCGGAATAGCAGCCCTGATAATCAAGACTCATACACATGCGAACAGTGTAGGGATGACCCACGCAGACTGCCGAGGCCGTCCGAGATGCCCAAGCTTATTTGGGAATATATTTGCAGGCCAAGATCAGTTTTGCACGGGAATTCGGCAGGACTGGAGCGTACCGACATCAAATCCGACGGGCGTAGCGTTCCTCGGAATGCTCCGTACGGCATGCAGAAGGGACGTTCTGTCCGGTCTATGTGGTTACCGCGCGAGCGAAGCACGGACACGGCGGGGATACAAACAGCTCATAAGCTGTCCCTTGTTTGGCGGTACACCATACACTTGCAGCGAGAAGCTGACGGATCGAACCAAGGCTCAATGTTGTAACGTGGGCTATCGACGGACACGAGAAGGCGGCGGTGGGGTTGTCAGGTGTTATTAGCAAGGCGCGAGGCGCAGAGAATCCCGTTGTCAATCCAGGGACTCGGAGATCGCGAGAGTCATCCCGAGTGGAGGCCGTCCCAGGGCGGTGGCGAAATGACCGCAGCAGAAGGATAACCCCGTGTTCTTGCCGTATCCGAGCTGTCGCCCAGGTACGCGGTAACGGCCCTCTCCGGGACGAGAACACATGGGAACTGCTTCGGTGGGCAACGGCGGTTTTGCGGTGGCTGATCGGTGAGCGGCCAGGACCCTGCCTCGGACAGCGTGTATCCCGTACTGAGCGGTATCTTTAGACATCATACGGAGCCTGATACATGTCTGTAGCACACGGCTAATCGAATTAAACAGCGAGGGAGTATGCGAGGACCAGCCGCGAGCGCATGGGAGGAGGAAGAGAGGTGTCTGGAATAAAGTTCAATATCCGGGTCGGCGCCGAATCCACGCGGGCGGGCGCTCCAGCCTCCGAACCACACCGCTTGCCAATCTGGGCACAGCG
>NW_007360509.1:0-2595 GCF_000271585.1 Trametes versicolor FP-101664 SS1
ACCACCACAAAAGTCACAAATTCCGCACCTGCTTCTGGAGAGGATATGTGTATGAGGTTATGCATGCAAGGGAGGACTCTGCCAAGATTGCTGAGGAAGGGACCACCAAAGTCATGCTCGGACTTTCAGGAACATCCAAGCGGATCATAGCATTGTCACCTGTGCAGGATTATATATGGCGACCCACTGAGTACGAGCACATGCCACTATATGACTGGGTCAGATTGGCAGATAAACAGCGCATCAAGCACCGCAAAAAGGGTCCCAAGAAATCTGAAGAGGATGTCACTGAGCAAGCCGACGTGGACTCGGAGTTTGAGGACAACTATGATATCAGTGATGCAGAATTGAAGGGTGCTGGAGCCAATGAAGAAGAAGAAGAATCTGAGGATGAACTCTTGCTCACAAAGACATCAAACCAGGAGCTTGAAGCAGATAGCGCACCTAAGCCCAGGAAATCCAGGTCAAAATATGTGCAGTTCCATGAAAATCATCCACAGTATGACACCCATCATGTGAAGCTGCTGGACGAGTCTGAGGCATATGTTCCCAACTTTATTGGTGGTTCACTCCCCAGAAGAGATGCAGGCAACCGTGAACAATACTGCATGACCATGCTCACACTCTTCAAGCCTTGGCGCACAGGACAGGATCTGAGACCAAGCCAGGATGTGCTCTGGGATGATGTGTTCAATGGCTATTCATTCACAGAGCAGCAGCTGGAGGTCATGAAATTCTTCCATATCAAATATGAGTGCAATGATGCCAGGGATGACTATTCTGCAGCTCATAAAAAGGGATGGAAGACTGGTCCTTCCTGGGATCCAAAGTCTGTCATGGCAAAGTTGGGAATGACTGATACCTGATCACGGGAAATGGACAGGAAATTCCCATCGGGCATCTTGCACCTGATCTTGCGTGACTGGTGGCTGATGGGCACTACATTCTCTGGCAATCCATCCAATTTCACAGTGGTAGGTAGGCGCAGCAGTGAGCTTGACAAACAGAGTTTCCAGGGCTTCCTTGTCCTCGCTGATGGGTCTGGACTTCCAGCCAACAACCACACCCTCTGCTCCATTGGTCACACAGCATTCAGTTGCCTCATTGATCTTGATCATCACTGGCATGCCCACACACAGAGTCAGTTTGCCTGGCAAATGGTCAGTGAGGGTGTGCGACAAATTCCACAGACAATCCTGGAGCTCGGCACTGAGAATATTGGTGGACCTTTGAGGGTTCATGGTCTGTCTGCGCTGCTTTTTGGTCGCATTGTCATCTGCATTGGCTGAGAGCTTGTCCACAGAATAAAATGTAGTCAATGGTTGGCCATTTTCCCTTGCAAACCTCTCACATCCCAGCTCATTGATTTTATCTCTGTGTGTGTTCCAGGCAGTAATAATAGACACATTGCGGAAGCATGGCTGGTTCAACTTGGGTCTACCTCGACCACGTCCTGCAACACGCGACTGGAGAAGTTTGACATCCTCAGGTGTACACGATTTGTATCTCAGATTCTCTAATGCTGTCCTGAGCTTGGCATCGTTGGCACCCTGTGACCGCTGTCTCATATTCTCGCGCAGAATGACAACAGTGGTGAATTGATGCCACAATGCCTTGCCTATGGATGCCTGCTGGTGTGCATGACTGTGGGTCCGATGGATGACACGTCCAACTTTGTGCGAGTACAGTGCATTTCCACTCATGGCTGGGGGCAGCTGTGCAAAGTCTCCTGCAAATATCATGTTGATCCCACCAAAGGGTGCCCCATCATTCTTCAGTGCTGCACACATCTTGGCACAAATAGTATACACACTTCCGCAGTCCACCATGCTGATCTCATCAATGAACATGTACTCCACATTCTGCAGGCGAGCGCGCACTTGGAGCAGGGTTAGCCACAGAGTCTGAGGATGCATTTTGTCTGAGTCCTAGCATGGAATGGTATGTAGATCCTCCAATAAGCGCTGCAGCAGATCCAGTGGGGGCCATGCACATAAACCGGTAGCTTTCCTGGCGAGCAGCAAAGAAGTGTGTCAAAGCTTTGATGACCTGTGACTTTCCTGTCCCTGCCATGCCCCCGAGGTACATTTTGAGATGCTCGCCATTGGACTCTACAGCATGGTTTGCAACAATGCGGAAGGCTCTCTCCTGCGCTTCATTCAGACTGAATTCCTTGGCAGTGGTGTCAATAAGCGCCTGAGCCTCCTGGTCTTGTGCCTTGAATGCTTTGCTCATATAGTATGACCTGTCAATGACCTTGACCTCATTGACTTCATCATTGACTGGCAGTGTACTCGCATTGGCAGGTCTCTTCAGTGCAGCCTGGGCATCTCTGGCATCCAGTATCTCTTGGCGCTTGGCAGCAAGCACATTCTTCCAGTCTGCAGAGCTCATATCTTCCTTGCTGTTGAACTTTGATGGCAGTTCAGAAGTGTTCTTCTCTTTCATGGGGTCTAGCCAGCCTGAAGCCTGGATGATTTGTTCGGCCTGCAGCATCTGTGTGCGTCTGCTTATTTCTGCATTGCTCAGCTCTGTCCAGTCATTGGTCCGCAGCACCATCTCCTCAATCTCGCTGATGTTGAGTTCCCCATCATC
>NW_007360510.1:0-2588 GCF_000271585.1 Trametes versicolor FP-101664 SS1
ACCTGGCGGGTGACCGCTGCGCGCACGCTGTACGCCCGCCCTCTCTCGAACGATGTTCTCGCTTTCTCCGTCGCGCCGGCATTGGCCCGCTGCAACTGCACCGCATAACCCGGACTATATTAATTAATCGTTCACAGAAATACCACACTCTCCTCCACATCCGGCTGACTATCGCACGCACCTCCTCGAAGGACGCCGGAACGTCAGATGTCGCGCGCCACCGTATTAAGATCATGGCAGTCATCGTCGCGCGCGCGTTCTTGCAAGATATCAAGTCTTTCATCGCACAGACGGTGCGCGATGAGACTAAGAACATCGTAGTGGATCCATCACTGGACGCCTACGACTGGGCAAAGTCTCGCGTCGACACTCACCAACGGTGGGCCAAACTTGCGGACCCTCTCGACTTCGGACCCGGCAACTCTACCTTCTCCGACCTTGTCCACTTGATTGCTCTGACCCAAGACGACATCGCGGACGCTCTGCCACCTTCCACAATCGGTAACTGCTCCATGGAGGCTCTCGTGGACCGCATGTACGCATGGGCAATCTCTGACCGACAGGGTCAACGCGCTCCCTTTTACAAGGCTGGCACTGCAGGTGTCGTCCTCCGGATCATCATCACGGAACTTGCGAACTACCTTCGCTCCTACACGGAGGTGGAGAGAGCCACTGAGTTCAAAGCCGCCCTAGTCGCCGCCCTCGTCGCCCTTCACATCCACTTCATCCCTGACGCGCGCCGCGTCGGCAATGGTTCCCCAACCCATCAGCCCGATCCCCGTGGTTGGACCGGTCTTGGCGCTTCTCCCCGCCCTCGCTCGCTCAATCCTGCCCTCGCTCGTACCCATTCAGAGAGGATCACCCTACAGATCAACCAATCTTCGCAACAGCTCCTTGACAACGACATCCGCGGCAAATGGTCAGCTTGCGAAACCTCTATCGAGGAGCTTCGCGTTTTCTCCTCCCGCCTGATCCTTCCTGAGGAGTTCGAGAAAGGCATAGTCCAGGCGCGGAGAGCCGTCACTGGTTACGTCCTGGAGGTCTACAACTGGGCGTTCCAACGTCTCATGGACGACCTCCAACATTGGGACTGTCAGCTGGCTCTCACCCTCGCGATCATGCTCTCCAAGCAGCTTCCAGCCATTTCCTACCCCAAATCTGCCCCTGCGGACCTTCTAGACGCTATTGCGGCCCAGTCCATCACCAATCAGGAGGCTTGCATTCTTGCCATTCGTCGCACACCGTGGGTCGTGCGGACTACGAACCGTGGCCTGAAGGACGTCCCCCTCTATATCACACAAGCCACTCTATTCCTGCTCGCCTGGATCAATGACAAGTCCCCCCTGCGGCTCCGTCTTGATGCAGGGACGGAAATCGGTGAATGGACCAGCAAGCATTGTACGATCCTTTGTCCCTCTCTATTGGCATGCATTCATTCATTAACACACCCGGTTGTCCATTCTTGCAGCAACGAAGGGGCTAAGCCATATGAATCTCATCCGCCTCGGCATTGCCTATGGGAACTCGAAGCGCCTTTTCACGTCGCCTAGGTATAATACAGACTACATGATCCTCCCGACTCCATCCCTTAAGGCTTGGGCGAAGCGTGTTAAGGCTGGTGTCGCTGATCCCAAGGATGGTGCTTTCAACCTCACAGTGCGCATTTTTGGTAATGCCACGGCACTGAAACTTCGGGACAGCGGTAACTTCTCCTCTCTGGGCATCAACCGTGTTCAAGGCCTTCAGAAGGCCACAAGTGACACGGCGCCCGTTGCATCCTCTTCCCGTCGTAACTTAGATGTCCTTTCTGATTCCGAGTCACCCCCCCACAACCGTCGTCGCATAAATTAGTTGTCAATGTACATGTCAGAATCGCTGCTCGACTCATTCTCGTTTGCTACCTTACTCTATCTTACTTCCTACGTTCTGTTACAGTCGTTTGCATAATAAACTGCAGTGTCGTGCGCCGCGAGAGCCTATTTGTTCCGAACAAACAAAGCCCGATATAGTAGCTGGGGGCGCTTGATCAGCAGAACATCGCCCGACCACGATAACACCATTGCATCTTCCCTCCTCCACAGAGGCCATAACTTTATAGGACTATAAAGACTAACATTTGAAGAATTTTCGCCAGTTCCGAGGGAGGTCAAGATGTACCCGAAGAGCGATTTAGCCCTACGAGATAAGACCGCTCCTGGCCATATCTTGATCTAGACTCATTCTGGGGAGAGGTCTCACAGAGCAGGGTTGGAATTTCGCTCCAATATTTCAGGAGCATGTACATATCATATAGGAGAGGCCCTGTGCAGAATATTAGCAAAATCGGCGGACCGGTTTTGGAGCTACAGCCCTGGGAAGCGGCTGCACCTATATTGGTGCATTGCTGCATATTCCCTTGGATTGGGGCTTTGAAAACTCGTTGAGGGGTAGCAATACACTATATTGAGGTATGTACAAAGTTTCAGAACAGTCGGATCAGAAATGGGCGCTTGGCAGGGGGGAAAAGTGCGCAGATGAGGAGGAGCATAACTTCCCAATGTTCTTTGAGGGCATATGTTCGGAATTGAGTATATACAATCTATCCAGCA
>NW_007360511.1:0-2586 GCF_000271585.1 Trametes versicolor FP-101664 SS1
TCTGACTTCTGCACATGCACGTATGCTTTGCACCCGAAAACGCGGAAGTAGGACACATCAGGGATGGTCCCATCCCAGACCGTAATGGGGCAGCGCCATTTAAGGCGACGCATGGGCTGACGGTTGTAGATATGAACGGCTGCCTCAACGGCGAGCTGCCAGAAACCGTGGCTAAGTCCAGCTTCGTGCAGCATGGACATGGCCTTCTCGACGATAGTACGGTTCCAGCGTTCAGCACGTCCATTCTGCTGTGGCGACTTCGGCATGGTCTTCTCGTGCTCGATCCCCAGAGAGCGAAGATGATCAGTGAATTCCTTAGAGGTGTACTCCCCCCCTCGATCCGAACGGACTCGCTTGATTTTCTTCCCGGTTTGGTTCTCAGCCCACGCTTTGAAGTCATCGAAGGCGCGAGGTGCGTCCGACTTATGCTTCAGATAGTAGGCGCGTGCGAGACCGGAATAATCATCAATGAAGCCCGCAAAGTACAAAAACCCGTTGATAGACTGGGTTCGCATCGGACCGTCCAGATCAGTGTGAACAAGCTCAAGAGGTTCGCTTGCACGCTTTTCTGAAGGCGGGAAGGAGGAGCGATGAGATTTGCCATAGGCGCATCCTTCGCAAGGCTCACTGTTCGGAGGATCGACAGCATCAACACCTTTCACGTTCTTAGGTAGCTTAGAAAGCGCCTCCTTGCCTGCATGTCTAAAGCGACGATGCCAGGTCTTATAGGAGCGAACGGCAGGGTTAACGGTCTGACTAGCCGCAATCTCGAGATCTAACTCATAGAGATTGGAATGGGGCATATAAGCCGCCTCCAGGACCTTATGTCCCGGAATAGAGACCGTAGCACCATGAACGACAGAGCCCTTGGGCAGTTTGTCGAAGATGGTCATCTTCCCGTCTCCTTGGAAGAGCGAATAACCGTTACGCTCAATGGTACCAGTGGAGAAGAGCCGTGTCGACGCCCGAGGGACGTAGCAGACGTTAGGCATGGTAATCTCCCACTTGACCCCGTCGATAAATGTCTGAGCCTTAACCGTGCCTTCACCAACACCTTGAACAACACTCCCAGCGCCTTGAGCGGCGGTACTGAAGTTAATGGGGGTGTCATAGTCTTGGTAGGTGGCAAAGTCTGCGCGGCACCAGGTGACGTGTTGAGAGGCTCCAGAGTCCATAAGCCAACGCGTATGCCTCACACCAGCGGCGTTAGCCGCAGAATAGAAGGAAGCGTGCATTTCAGCGGCCGCGACAGCGGACTCGGCTACAAGTACATTGGCAGATGGAGCAGCGACGTGAGCATGGTTATTCGAAGTGTCCTTTCCCTTCCCTTTGTCCTTCTTCTTGCCTTTGTCCTTGCCCTGAGGACGAAGCTCGGGATGCTTCTTGTAGCAAGTTGACTCGTGATGGGTCTGACTGCCACAATGTCCACAAGGGCCAGTCTTCTTAGGCTTGGTCTGCGAGATGCGAGAGGCGGCCTGACCGTTCTTGCGCATAGACTCCTCAGCGAGGGTCTTGGCGAGGATGACGTCGACGGTGAGGTTGTCAAGCTCCGTCGTTGCCATGAGCGCAGAGATCATAGAGCGGTAGGAGTCAGGCACCTTGGACAGCAAGATGAGAGCCTGGATCTTCTCGGTCAGGGCGATGCCATTGGTCGAAATCTCCCGAAGGCGAGTGACGACACGGCTCATCTGGTCCTGAAGTGAACGCTGGTCCGACATGCGGGACTCGCTGATCAGCGACTCGAAGAGACCCCAGACATGCGCTGAGTTCGGGGTACCGAACTTGGACTTCAGCGCATCCCACATCTGCTTTGCAGTCAGAGTGGCAGCGACGGCACGGGCTGCACCGTCGGTCTGATCTTGGGTTGTGGTCTCGAGGAGGTAGTGGAAGCTAGGGCCAGTCCGCATGAAAAGCAGACCGCACGCCTGAGCGTTTTGCTTCTTCCACTCCTTCAAGGCATCCGCTTGAGCAGCAGCAGGCTGTGTGGCAGAACCTGACACAACCTCCCAGCAGTTCATGAACATGAGAAGGCCCTTCATCTTGGCAGCCCAGTCCGCATACTGAGCGGCCGAAGAGAGGATGGGAACAGAATCCGGTTTGATATCTCCCATGGTATAGAGGAAGAATTGGGGAGAATCAGAGAAGTCCTCGCCAAAGTCTAGGTCGATGGATGGAGTTGGAGAGGGCAGTAGAGGTGGAAGCGCAAATTCGAGATGCGCTGGCGAGAGGACTGGTGAAACCGGAGGGAGAGGAGTAGGTGCAGGAGATGGGGAGACAGACTGAGGAAGCGGAGCGAACTGGTGAGGTTCTATAGGATCTGCCCAGTAATTACTTGGGCCTGGTAGATGTCCAGGGACTGCGTTGCGGTTGGGACAAGGTTGATTAGTACACTGGCCGTACTCGTCGTCCTCGTCAAGATGGCGGTCAACCTGATCGTCCCGATCAAAGAGATGGGGAAGACCAGAGCAGTCGATAGGAGTAGATGACCCAGAGGAAGATGAATCGTCGAGAGTGGCGTCGACTTCTTCCTCAGAATCTAGAACCAACGGTTCCGCTGTTGTGGGCTCCAAAGTGGTTCAGGGAAGC
>NW_007360512.1:0-2584 GCF_000271585.1 Trametes versicolor FP-101664 SS1
GAACAGCCGCAAGCCCGGGAACTAACCCGAGCTTGCAGCACCGAAGAACGACCAGCAACACCGAAGCATCGAGGACAGCCGAAGAACGACGAGAGGAGTCGAAGAAGCACCGAGGGAAAGCGAGAGAACGGTGAGGAGGAGGAGGCAGACGACGTCGAGGACGAAGGAGGCAGCGAGCGAGGCCCCAGGGCAAGTGCCAGCAGCCAGCGCCCGCGAGAGAGCCAAATCCGGCAGGCCACGCGCTGAGAGGTCACGCGTCGAACAGCCACGCGCGAAGAAGTCACGAGCCAAGAGGTCACGTGACCGGACCGAGTCCGACCGAGCACGCGAGCCACACGCGTCCGGAAACTTTCCGAAAAGGGAAGCCCCGGCCCCGGACGACCCCGTTTGGACGCCCCAAGCCGGCAAGCGCCCAAAACTACCCAATTTGGAAGGAGCCCGACCCGAGACTTAGCTCTGGCCCCGGAACTAACGGCGGAGATTGAACTTCGGCTTCAAAACACTAGTTCTGACCCAGAAAACTCCAGAAAAATTCCTACAAATTGCTGAAAAATTCCTATAAACCCCAGAAAAATTATGGGAACCCCAGAAAAATCAGGGCATCTTCTAAGGAGACCTACGGAAGATTCCAGAAGGTACCCGAAGGCTGCGCCAGCCAGGAATATAAAGGGAACAGCTAGGACAGCCAGGGAAAATCATCACTCCTCCCCACTTTCATCACTCGACAGCCCCGCAGCCCACCCAGACACTCCTGACCAGAGCTATCCAGCCCAGAAAATATATTGGAGAAACCACTCTACCCAGGAAGTCCAAGAATGCCAATGAAGAACCCCACCTTGGAAAAGAAGATCCAGGATATCGAAAAGGACGAAAAGAAGCGCCGCTCCCGTGCTGCACGCTTTGCCGCCCAGAAGCATAAGAGAGAAGGAGACTCTCGCAGACAAGTCATCGCCCGAATAATCAACAAAGCAAAACAGGAGACGTACGCTCAAAAGCGGGAGATGCGCAGGCCTACCTTTGGAACAGGAAGCCCGCGAGACAGGCTCATACGCCCTCGGTTGTAGATGGAGACTTCATCAATGACTGTGGGGCGGAGGGCACCACTGCTTGGACTATTCAGGACTAGACTACCACATCAGGAACGGACCAATATCTCTTTTCTACCTTTAGGAATAAGATCAGCTGTCTCTGACCCTACTCAGGAAAGAGAAAACAGAGCTGATGAAGTTCATAAAAGGGAGAAGGGTAGAGTATGAAGTCAGGACGTCCTGGATACACAGTCGCACAGCTCGTTAAGCTGGCCAAATCTGTTCAGCTGAGATACCTGACTTCTTTCGCAGGATTCCACGCCACGAAGGCCACCCAGATTCAGGTGCTCATGATGCGCAAAAACCAACGAAAAGAAAATCAGCGACATCAGCTAAACCGATTGTGCCATTGCCAACCACTGCTTGCCGAAGGATTTCGCAAAAGGGATTGGAGAAATGAAACAAAGCAGAACCCCGTCAAGAGGAAACAAAATTAAGAGTCAAACGAAGTGACCGCCGAGGCTCGCCACCGTCCCATCGACTGGAAAGGAGGATCTGACAAGACACGAGCATCGGCAAACCCTTCATTGGCTCCTAAAAATCTTGTTCCGTGGCCAGTCCACCACAGGACAGTGCCACTACCAGAAGCATGCCAACGAAACGGGTTGACCACCCAACCCCATGAGCCCTCAACAAACCTCCGTAGCCCCGAACCAGGGAAATGGAAGAGTGTTGACAAACTCAGGGAGTGTGGCTGCACAAACGGTGCCCATCGCAGGACAACAGCACTCAGGACGGAGGAAGAAGACCCACGGACAGCCAATGAAGGCCAGAGAAGTAAAAGGGAAGGTAAAGCATGAGGCCCCTCCTATCGCTCCCAATGTCCCTTTACGGCCCTCAATAAGGAAGCAAAGACATGTTGAGAAGCGAGCAAGGAGAGCTACAGGCTCAGCGCCCCCACCACCGAACCCACCAAGAGAAGGCAGAGCACGCAGCCTCGGTTGATCACTCTCGATGCCCCTCCATGGCCCACGAACCAGGAAAATGAAGACACATTGAGAAGCAAACAAGCCAGACAGCGAGCTCAGCACCCTCACCAAAGGACCACCGAAAGGAGAAGGAAAACAGCCAAGGAAAAGGAAAAACGCACCAAAGAACAGCTCCCACAGGAAAGCCACAAGAGCGTACCCACACCACTCTCACCACAGCCAACGACAGCAAGAGAGGGAAAGGTAGGAAAGGCAAGAAAGCCACGTCAGGACCCCCAGACATTTACAAGGCGCCCCAGCGGAAGGTGTGGGAAAATCCCACGTAATGTTAAACAAGATTAGCGCCAGCCAACAAGAAGCATCCCCGCCACCGCTGATCCCCCGGACATCACCACCACGCTATCGCCCACCGTCGCCCACAATGTCCACTGCTTCCCTCCCCATGTCTACCACCACCGCCCCCACCTACCAAATCTTTGCGCAGGAGCAGTATACCGTCTTTGTCTATGATGGAGGACGCAGCGACCGACGAATCCGTCTCGGCCAGGAGTTGATTCTACATGAATC
>NW_007360513.1:0-2582 GCF_000271585.1 Trametes versicolor FP-101664 SS1
TCGCAAGGGCTACATCGTCCCCTCTAAGTCCCCCATGGCTTCACCGGTCTTCTTTGTCAAGAAGAAGGACGGGAAACTCCGCATGGTCCAAGACTATCGAAAGCTGAATGACATCACCGTCAAAAACCGGTACCCACTCCCCCTCGCATCTGACATCATCAATCGCCTTCGCCAATCTAAGTACTTCACCAAATTCGATGTTCGTTGGGGCTACAACAACATCCGGATCAAGGAAGGCGATGAGTGGAAAGCAGCTTTCACGACCAATAGGGGTCTGTTTGAACCACGGGTCATGTTCTTCGGTCTCACCAACTCCCCGGCCACCTTCCAAGCACTGATGAACTCTATCTTTGGTGACCTGATAGCCGCTGGGAAGGTAGCAGTGTACCTGGACGACATCCTCATCTTCAGTGACACGCGGGAAGAGCACCGCAGGGTCACACACGAAGTACTGCGTCGGCTCCAGGAACACGACCTGTTCCTACGACCCGAAAAGTGCGAATTTGAGCAGACCGAGATCGAGTACCTGGGCTTAGTGATCCGACAGGGCGAAGTCAGCATGGACCCCATCAAAGTCCAGGCTGTACGCGACTGGCCGACCCCACGGAACCTACGGGAGGTCCGCGGGTTCATCGGGTTTGCCAACTTCTACCGTCGCTTCATCAAGGACTTCGCTAAGATCACACGACCGCTCCACGACCTCACCAAGAAGGACGTTGCCTGGGAATGGGGACTGCGGCAGCGAACGGCGTTTGACACCCTCAAAGAAGCCTTCACCATGGAGCCGGTGCTGGTGACCTGGGAACCAGACCGCCCTACGCGAGTCGAGGTAGACGCCTCGGGGTACGCCACCGGAGGGGTCCTTCTGCAGAAGCTCGAGGACGGACTCTGGCACCCCGTCGCATTCCGGTCGGAATCCATGACGGAGGCTGAGCGAAACTACGAGATCTACGACCGGGAACTGCTGGCCATCGTGAGAGGACTGGAGGACTGGCGGCACTTCCTCGAGGGGCTACCCGAGCCCTTCGAGATCATCACCGATCACTGCAACCTCGAATACTGGCGCACCGCCCAGAACCTCACCCGGAGACAGGCGCGCTGGGCCCTTTGGCTGTCACGCTTTGATTTCCGACTCACACATAAGCCGGGAACGGCCAATACCCAGGCCGACCCCCTCTCACGCATCTCGGAGTTTCAAGTCACCGACGCCGAGGACAATCAGGATCAGATTGTCCTTCGGCCCGAACGCTTTGCCACCATCGCGGTGTCAGCACTACGCGCGGTTAACCCGCTGGAGGAACGGATCAGGGAGAGTAGCAGGCGGGAGGCGGAAGTCCTCAAGGGTTTGGAAGCCCTTCGGGAGGACGGGCCACGAAGGTTGACAGATGGGATGTGGGAATGGGAAGAGGAGGGAGGGCTGGTGTACTACCGTGGACGGTTGTACATCCCGCCCGAGGAAGGATTACGGGAGGCCATCGTCCGGCAGTGCCACGATGCGCCGACGGCAGGACACCCAGGAAAGCATGGGACGGTCGAACTAGTCACACGGCTATACTGGTGGCCGGGGATCAGCGGGTTTGTCAAGAAGTACGTCCTGGGTTGCGACAAATGCCAACGCTACAAGGCGGCCGCGCATCCCCGGGCCACACTTCAACCGCACGATGTACCTGAAGGCCCTTGGGTAGTCATGGGAGTAGATCTGATTACCGGACTGCCCTCATCAAAAGGGTACAACGCCATCGCCACATACGTCGACCTTTACAGTAAGCAGGTCCACCTGGTAGCCACCACAGACACCGTCACCGCCGAAGGGATAGGCGAACTGCACTATCAGACCATCTTCCGGCTTCACGGCATTCCCCAGAAAATTGTGTCGGATAGGGGACCCCAGTTTGCCGCCCGTGTCACCAGGGCCCTGTACAAGCGCCTTGGTATCGAAAGCGGTCTCACCACGGCGTATCACCCCATGGCAAACGGACAGACGGAGCGAGCCAATCAGGAGGTAGAACAGTACCTTCGGATCTACTGCGACAAGCGACAGGACGATTGGGCGGACCTCCTCCCCACGGCAGAGTTTGTGCTCAACTCTCGGGTACAGACAGCTCATGGACAAACTCCGTTCGAAGTCCTGTATGGCTACCGCCCGGACTTCACCATCCCGGCAGGACGTCCCACGCAGATCCCATCTCTGGACGCTCGGCTCAGCAAGCTCCGAGAAGCCCGGAAGGAAGCGGAAGCGGCACTACGCATGAGCAAGGAACGCATGAAGCAAGCCTACGAAGACGGCAAGCGAAAAGCACACACGTTCAAGGTCGGCGACCGGGTTTGGCTCACCGCTAAGAACATCCACATCCACCAAGCGACCCCTAAGCTAGGACCCCGGCAGCTCGGCCCGTTCGAAGTCACCGAACGGATTGGAGACCTTGACTATCGCTTAGCCCTTCCCCCCGCGCTCAAGCTTCATGACGTATTCCACGTTGATCACTTATCCCCATGGAGGGGCAACGAGGTCAATGGTCGCCTACCCCCACCGCCGGAACCGGTAGAGGTAGAAGGAGAGGAGGAGTACGAAGTCGATCGGA
>NW_007360514.1:0-2571 GCF_000271585.1 Trametes versicolor FP-101664 SS1
GGCACTCACCGAGGCTGGGCACAATCCGAGCATGCGGGTCACTTGTTGTGTGCACTATGCCGGACCACACAAGCACCGAGAGCCGGTACCTTGTCCTTCGCTCTAGACCGGAGTTCGTGAGATGCTGGCGTGCATTGGCGAAGTGGCCGTGTCGGATGTGCGAGTCAATCATCTGCGCGTAAACGGTGAAAATGCGGCGGCCAGGCCGCTTCGAAACGTTCAAACACAGCTCGAGGCTCGGCAGGTTGCGACTACATACCTGCATTTGTCATTGGCTGCACGGGCTCGCAACGAGCCGGTCTTGCGGCCCATTTCCTGCGCATTTTCTGTGGCCTGTATGAACGAAATCATGAGTAGAACATGACGGGATGGCTGGGGGCATACCTACCTAGCCGTTCAGGGTTGAGCGGGCATCTTCGAGTGCACTGGCAGCAGTACGCGGGGGCCTGCTCGACGCGGAATGTAGGTACGCGCACAATGATAAAATGCGCCCGATGTGCGGGCCATGCCACCTGCATTTCCTTCATTGTTAGCCCATCATCATCTCCTCGACTTCTCACAAACCCTACCTCGTGATGGCTCCCACCCGTAATCGCACAACGCGCCCCGCAGACGCGAGCAGTAAGGCGGAACCAAGCCCGGCCGGTGTCGTCGTGTACTCGGCCCGGCTGATGGAGATGCGAGGGCGGTTGAGAGGGCTGATGGGCGGAGACCTGAGTACGTACCGCAATCATTTCTTCCGCCATTTTCGCTGACCACACGGATAGAGAGTCGGGCCGGCCCCCGCATCAAGATGAAGTGGACGGCGGTCGAGTATGCCAATGGCGTCGTCGTCAAGGGCGGCCACAGACTCGTGGGGTGGCCGAACCGAGCGAACGAGGAGCCCCACGATCCGAACGGCCCGCCGCTCGACCCGCTCGACACGATCCCATTCGGGAACCTGAGCGACATCCCGGGCGGCCAGGCGGTGATCCAGCGGCTTCTCGACTTGTGGACGAGCGGCAAGATGTACTTCGAGCGTGCCGATGAGGCGTTCATCGACCTCGCGAAGCGCAACCCGAAGGCGGTCATGCCCGGGAAGCCTCCCGTACGTCCGGCGCCGAAGTGTTGGGGCCGGCAGAGCAGGGACGACATCGGGAAGGCACGAGGGCGGCCAGCGTCAGGAATTAACCCGAAGACGGGGCGGCCATACCGGAGGCGCAAGGACGGGCCCAAGACGCCGAAGATGATTCTGGACTCGGACATCGACTCGGAGGACGAGGTGGAGAGCGACATCGGCAGCGAGTAGGGTTCTCGGGCGGGGCAGAGAGCGGTCGACTAGAGGGGCGGTGTCCGGGATTCCTAGCTAATTGCGAGTCTAATTAGACGCATGTCGTAATTTCCACTTTCGTTTGGTACGGCAGACAGGGCTTGATGAGCGAGAACTCGGTGCTGCGGTCGCCGCTGTTGTGGCAGGGAGCAAGAAGCACAAGCGCGCAGGGACGAACGACAGGAACTGCCGTGTATGGCAATTGTTCCGAGCGCCTGAGAGATTGTGGCGCTGCGTGCCACGGGCGTCCGCTCCGATTCCCTCGCTTGTCTCTTTCCCTCACACTGCTCGCGCCCGCGCCCGACGATTCCGTACGCATCAATCGAGCGCTGTGGTCCGTACAATAATATATGATTATCTCGTGGATTGCATCCTCAGAGCGCGCGAGATGAAGGGAGTGCGGCATCGGCTTTTCGGGTCTGGATGCTCCGTGACCGGCGGCAAGGTGCGCGGGTTACGTTCGTGCGGCCGCCGTCTGCGCGCGGCCTGCGCGGAGCTCGGTAAGTGCAAATTTACGCGACAGCACTGTTGGGGCCTCTATCTGACATGTTTCAAATATTTTTGGGACCCTCCTGGGCATGCAGGCAAGTGCCAAGAGGGTGAGCAATTTCCTTTGCATGTACATGTACAGTAGACAGGCTCCTTGGGACAGTATATTCTTGAGTGAAGGCCATTCTGACAAGATAGTGTTTATTGAGTCCACTGGCTGAGCTGAGCACACTTGAGCCAATCTAAGCTAAACCCCCGAAATGCGCCCTGAGAGAACTTGATGCACACAAGACATGGGATTGATTAATTCAGAAGTACAGGAGGATCACTAACTACGCGAGGACGGCGTCCCCGTTGCGAGGCTAGATGGCGCTCTATTTTGGGGGTATGCACAACTGATGTCAGCAGAATTATCGTCAAGCAGGTGACAATAACTCACTTTGGGCGCGGCGAGATGCCGCGTGCCGCCGACGCACACGCCGTGGCAGCGGAGACGTGCGCCGCGTGTGCTGCACTCCCGGAGTGCAGCACCTTGGTATGGTGGGGCGGCCGGCAAACGCTGACCTACGGCATCCTGTGCCAATCCCCCTCCCATGTCCCTACCTCGTGCCTCCTCCACCACCGCTAGCGTCTCGCTGCTCTTCCTGCACACACGTACCTGGTCACTCGCCGACACCCTCGCACCCTCGCCATCACCACGCCGTTGCACTCGACTCTGGGAGGAGCACAAAGCTCAAATGATCAGTAGGACAGTGATGGGCGGCGGTGGAGCA
>NW_007360515.1:0-2567 GCF_000271585.1 Trametes versicolor FP-101664 SS1
CAGGCGAAATCCAGTCTATTGGACGCTGAACACAGTAGTATTGTATGACATGCAGACAGTACTACAGTAGGCTACCTTCTATCCAGAACAGACGGTGGAGGGAGCGGGAGGAGGGGATTTGTTTCTCTCACCAGGCAGCATCACATACGGGAGGGGCGGCAGCCCACATAGCAGCCCGTGGACGGCGGCTGCCACCGACCCCCGACCCTGACTGCGGTTGCACCAGAGGCCGTCCGCGGCCTGTACCCGGCAGACCTGCATCAAGCAGCCAGACCGACAAGACCGGGCCTCGCATCAGACCCGCAGACGCACGCAAGAAATGAAGGTAGTGTACGTACAGCAAACTTCTCCACTTTTCTACCACCGCCCACCCTGTCGTCTGCGACGCTGCGTGCAACACGTACCGCACAAGAACTTCGACGATCGAGCTGTATGAGGCGAGCAACGCACGCCTTCCCCACCCTGCCACTTGCCTGCCAAGGTCCGTGCGACCTAGAGCCGCCACGGTGCCTCAGCTCTCCTCTTTGTGAAGCTCGCATACTCACACTGGCACTGGCGCGGGAGATCCCTCAAAACCGCGAGCATGCACGGGGTGCAGGTACGTCGATCTGTATCATAACAGAGAGGTCAGCACTTATTTCTCGTGGCCTCCTCTGCTGGCGCGAACCTTTCCTGCAGATATCCCTTCCCTAGCTGGCAGTTTCACCCACCGACTTCCCGTGCCGACTTCCACGCCGACTTCCACGCCGCCACACCACACCGCCGCCCCCGAATTCCGCGCTGCCACCGACCGTTCGTGCGCCCGTGGCGCACACGGTACAAGCCGAAGCAGTACGTCATGTGCGCCGTATAGTCGCGCGCCCGCCGCTAATCTCACGTCGTGTTGCGGCGATCTTCCGTTGCATCTCAGGCCTCCGGATTCATATCTCTGTCGGGCAGGATGTAGGATGGGACGGGGCAGCTGGAAGGCGGGAGTTGGGCATCAGGCGACAAGATCAAGTGCTGCCAGAACGTCGAAGGTACGTACGTGCCCGTCTCCTCACATCTGGTCTTCGTTGCCTGACAGCCCGGCGGCAGAGTCGGACCGCAGACCGCACGTCATGCCAGGCAGCGACAGCGGGGAGTCAGTTTCTGGTATGAGCGGCGACCCCGGCTCGCTGGACGGAAGTCAAAAGTCGCCGCAAGTTGCAGACAGGCTCGCGGCTCCGCGGGCACGCGGTCTCGACTGCTCGCGAGTAGCCAGGCGCCCGCAGCGTCCTCTCGCCCGCGCGAACACGAGATATACGGTATGTACTCGCGTGACTTCTGTGCACGCGATATGCCTGACCAGTGCTGCACAACTCGCAGCTCGGCGCTCGAACCCTCCCTGCTGGATGTGATCAACGCGTGCACACGAAGACGATACGGTACATACTTACCTCGCAACGCGAATGCGGACCTGACTCCATGGTCGTTGGCGGGCTCGCAATTCACGGCACGTACTTGTGATGCTCCGAGTTCGGCGCACGCCCGAGGATGCGGTGCGCGGCCTCGCAGGGCAATCACCGGCGAGATCTGGAGATTTGAAGTAGATACGCGAGATCGGTGTCGATGTCGAGGTCGCGCGAGAGGAGGAGCGACGTGCGAGAACGTACGAGTCGCGGTTGGCGTGGCTGTTCCGCGCGGAGGACGAGATGCGCAGCCCGAGCACCACAGAGTACGGCAGCAAGAAGCAAGTTCGAGGCGCCCACGCACTCCTCCGCGCCAAGTTCGCAGAATAGGCGCCCGCCCGTGGACCCACTACACTCGACGTTCGCGACGGAGGCGTCCTGCGGCGCCGTCCTCTTCCGCACTGCGAGGGCGTGTTGGGGGTTTAATAAAGAATGTATGGGACGTAGAAATATATTTTATGCGCTCGAAACAGCACGAACAAGTCCGTTCTCGTTCGTAACAAAAGTGTGCTTTCCGAACCCTACTAGGACCCATCTGCCGTCCCCCATCGTAGTACTGTTGTCCCCCGTGCTCCCCCGTCGTAGTACTGCTGTCCCCCGTGCTCATCGACAAATTTCTCTTTGGTACTTTGCTCTCGCCTCGCCACCCGCAGCCCCATCCGGCGCCTGCCGCTGCACACCCGAGTCCGAGCGTGCGACTCGCCCGACCCATGCTGATGGCACGCGCGAGGAAGAGCGCGCCACGGGAGAAGATGCGGGCAGAGGGCGGCGGCGGGAGCGAGAACCAGAACGCGAACAAAGAAAAGCGCACGCACCAGTAGAACACCTTCTGCTTCTTCTGCGTGCGGATACACTGGTACTTGAACAGCAGGTCGAGGAACGGTGACTGCACAGACAAAGGAAAGAGCGGGCGTTAGCGTCCACACTTCATGATCACCAGTGCACGGTATCAACGCCATCTGCGCGCGATCAACGCCATCGGCGGGGAGGAGGGGGCACGAGAACGGGCGGTGAATGGGGCGAAGGCACCACCACCACTATTCCCGCGCGATCGGACCTCGCGAGCCGCCCGCGCGGGGGTGCAGACTCCAAGGGGGAGGAACAGATGCGCAGACGCGGGATCCGCTATCCATCATC
>NW_007360516.1:0-2566 GCF_000271585.1 Trametes versicolor FP-101664 SS1
CACCATCTCTTGAAACTCGCCAGGGCTGTGTTTGTAAAGCTTACGAAAGGATCCCGCATTTGTTGCCATTAGTGTGATAGCACCTATCAGGGAGTCTTCATCTTGAGAGGCTGGTTTTTTTGCAATGGCGAGCAGAATGTTCAGTGAATAGGCATGCCTATCGCCAGTAGAAGAACCAGCAGGACCGCCAGCAAGTAAAGGCCTGAGCAGGATTGGTTGGGTGTTGCTAGGGTTCCTGCGCACTGTCGGACTGTTGAGATTCAGGTTAGGCCGGGTTGGGTACAACTGCCGCTTCGGAGTTTGGGATGCTGGAGCCTGTCCATTCAAGTTCATGCTGCTTGCGAGGGTCCAGGCCATTTCTTGTGTAGGTTCAAGCCAATGGTATCAGATTGATGAAATCCATTCAGATCAGGGGGATATGTACACACCTTCGGCGGCACGAGTGTTGCTATGCGGCAAAAACTGCGGCACAGGAGGTGACCTGAGGACATATGGCATGTGCAGTTGTCCGCCCGCTGTGAAGCTGTAAGTTTGGTAGACCGGCACTGCCAGCTAGGAAGCCACATACAATGATCTTGCTCTATGTTTCCCGTAACCATAAAGGGGTCTGACATATACACCAGAACCCAATTTAATATTTATAGTACTCGGGACACAGGCACCTCAAGCAGGAACAGACTAAGCATTTTGAAACATACCTCCATCAGGCGAGCCAAACTGTTCAGAGTCGCAAACTGTTAGGCTGCTATACCAGGACGAGATTATGTGCAGCTTACATCATCCATTTCCTCGCCTCCCTTGCTGTTGGTAGCAGCTTCTTTGTCTCTGTGGCGCTGGTAGTAGGGTAATCAAGGTGTGAGCGAGGGCAGTATGGGCTTAGAAATAATATATACCTCCATATTGGGACTTTCCACAGATGGCGATGGTCCACCACTGCCCGCAGGCACAGTCTTGGAAGGGCCAGGCTCATTCTCCTGGAAACAACCCATCTAGGTTAACATTGGCATCCAACTACAGCTAGTAGCGACATACCTTGGATAGTGTGTTGCTGCCTGCAGGCTGCTCGCCCGAGAGTTGATTATCCTGGCCTCGGATATCCTTGCCTTTTCCCTTGTCGTGCTGGTCCGGCTTGCCTGTGTTGGGCTTCTTCTATGTGGCTGAAGTATGAGAAAATGAATGAGATTGGGCAGTGAAACTGACTTACCTTCGGCTGCACACCACCTTGCTTGGTCTTGGGTCGCTTCTTGCTCTTCGGAGCTGCAGCACCAGAGCCAAATGCAGCAATCTCGTCCTCCTCCTGGACCACACAGTCTGGGGCCGAGCTGTTCTCCACCATGTGTGGAACAAACAGGGTGGTGGGTCCGACTGGATCAAGTTCGGGGTTACCTGGCCCAGCAGGGTAGTTGATTTCCTGAACGAGTCTATGTTAGAATATATATATGCACAAGATGTGGAAGCTTACGAGATCATCAAGTTGCTCGGCATCCTGCATAGAGAAGTTGTTGAACATCTCCTGGATTCCTAGCACGGCCTCTGCAAAGTGTACATCGTAGCCATCGTCGGTAACTTCGATGTCGGGGCTGCTGCATGTCTTTGCACCCTGCAGGCAAAGTGCGTGCCTGCTGCCTTCGGCGATCTTTTTCTTGACCACTAATGGAGGCAGATCAGCAGGGTTGTGCACACGTGATGCGACCACTTACGTATAATGGGGTCAGGAAAATATCTGCAATCGTTTTCGCCGATGCGAAACACTGGATCGGGCAGGTCGATGGTCTCGGGACACGAGGTTCCAAATGCGACTTGCTCAAATAGGAATTGTATGAGCTCAGGGATGTGGGAAGAGAGGGGGAATCTGCGAGACGATGCAGCGGTACTGGAATCGCGGAGACCTTCTGCGATGGTGATTGCCTTGACCTTGTCGACGACACCCCCGAGCACCTGCTGGGCAACGTAGGCATTGAGCCGCAAACCAGAGTACATCTGGTGCACCCATGCAGCGAGGGTGGGCTGGTTGTTGGCACTGGCTTTCGCCCGCATGTCGATCCAAGGGACACGGGCTGCGAGGTGTTGATATAATGCCAGGATCCTGACTACGAAGCGCACGAGCTCGCGCAAGTGGTTAGGGATGTAGCACTGGAGCTTCGGGGTTGCACCCCGCATCGCTTTCCGCAAAGGGGGATTGTGGTACTTCTCGGTCTCGACACTGTAAGGCAGGCTAAACCACTCTATCATCAGAGCATCGGAGAGCTCATGAGGTGCGATGGAAGACTCATTCTTCCAGTACCTGAGTCTGTTGTCGTAAGGGTGTTCATTGCGAGAAGAGTTGGAAGCCATTGGGGTGCACAACAAGGCAAGAAGACAGAAGGGAGCAGGGGAGATGGTCGCAAGATGAGGTGGCAGTTGCGAAGTGCAAAGCCAGCAACTGGTGCGACTGCAGGAGGGCTGTGCGAGAGCTTGGTCAGCGATCAAAATGATGTTCCTTTTTGGGACTGCCATGCCATCGGGAAAGCTGTGTTGAATGTCGTTCGCTGGCAAAGTTCTTGGCCAGCTTCATCTTCCATCGTCT
>NW_007360517.1:0-2560 GCF_000271585.1 Trametes versicolor FP-101664 SS1
CCACTCGCTCCCACCCCTGCCGCACCTGCGCCTGCGCCTGCACCGCAGCCCCAGCAGCAGCAACCACCACCGCATGCCGCGCCCGCACCCGCTGCGCCCGCACCGTCTGCTCCGAAGACGTGGGCGTCGCTCGCTGCTACGGGCGCGAAGAGCTGGGGTACCGCCGTCGCCGCCCAGTCCCGCGGCACCAGCGAAGCGCCCGCGCCCAGCAGTGCGTCACCCGCTCCCTTGAGCGGCCCGCAGTCGCCCGCTCCTCACGTTACGACGCGGCCACTAGCGCGGCAAGACGCGCATCCCGCTTTGATCGCCGCGCAGAACGTCCAGACAGCGCAATGTTTCATCAAGGTACGTCTTAGTTGTCATCTCTAGTGGCCTCAACGCTCATAGTCGCTTTCCTCGCCCAGGGCGTCACTGAGAACATCACCGATGCGGCGCTCCGGACAACTCTTACCGCACGCTTCGGGCCGGTCAAGGAGCTCGAGATCGTCCGGAGCAAGGTGTGCGCGTTCCTCGAGTTCAACCAGCTCGAGGCCACGCGCCAGAGACCAGTGAGGCGCCGGCGGGCAAAGAGCTCGAGATCGCCCGTGTTCGGTGTTGTGTAGTGGAGCTCAGGCTGTACATAGCAGATACAAAATATATTTCATTGCGACCGGAACTCTACGTGTGCAGCTCGGATTCTCGCGCGGCCATCTACGCTACGTTCGTTCAGTGAAGTACAAGTCCGCGGAATAGGCGCCCGTGTGCATCGTAGATGCGAAGGACGAGAAAGTACCGCGAATAGCGACGTCGTATGTGTGTTTCATGGCTCTCTATTGCACTGTGGGTCTCTGCTGTACTATGGGTCCCTGCTGTGTGGTGCGGGAGCACGCAGAGGGCACGGCGGCGCAGAGTGCAGGGCTCGGACACGGAGGCCTCGATTGCGAACACCCACACGAGCGGCTATTCTACACGTCTTGCTTCTCGCCACCACGCCCGCCCTTCGATTTCGACTTCGACTTCGCCGCCGCGCCTCGAAACTCGCCAGGGCTCGCCATCTATTGTCCAGCGCACAAGACACGCCCATCTGCCCATGCACGACTGCGTACATGCTCGCAGCTGCGACACACCTGAGGCCGCCTTTGCGAATCACCAGGGTGCGAGCGAGGTAAGTATGTGCACGCGTTTCAAGCCGCGAGCTCATCCATAGCGGCCGCGGCGTTTCCCTGTGTGCGCACAGACGCGTTGCGACGCGCCTGAGCATGCCCGAGTGGTACCGGCCACGTCGCCTGTCGCGAGCCCTCTCGAAAATGAAATGGCCTGTGCTCCGCCGTTCGCAGTACGACACGAGGCTGCGCGCAACGACGCGAATCGGGTACGTGCCCATAAGCATGCCTGCGCATTTTCGAGGCACTCCCGGCAGAGGAAAACGTCGTCTTTGACGTGCTCACGCGTGTGCAGTGTCACGCTAGTGAGGGCGGACGATGTGTACCACCGCACAACAAAAGTTGACACATACCTCATTTGCAGAGGCAGCAGCACGTGTCCTGTCTGTCCTCGTCTTTCCCCGTGCTGTAGCGTGCCTGCAGGCAGGTGCTTCAGAATGTAGGTACCGTAAGCAAATACGAGTAGGTACGTACCCGTACTGCACGTGAACATAGAATCAGTCCGAGTCCTTGCTAATGTGTGAGCCATGAGCATCAACAAGTACGTACCGTAAAGCTCCCATGCACGGTGAACACCTCAACCTGCGTTGGTCCTGCGAGTTTGAGCATGCACTGTGCTGCGCGACCACGGGTGCTGATTGTGCAAGCCTGCAATCTCGCAATTGCCGGCCCCCCGTGCGATGGACACACAAGGTACCACAGTATGGCACTGCACTGCCCTCGCAGCCATCCCTCTTCCCATCCCGTACGCCCGCCCCACCGTTGCATGTGCAGTACAACATACATAGCCAGCTCTCGTATGTGGGATATCAAATCCAATAGCATGTGAACACGTACCGAGACACAAAGCGGGCGTGAGACTCCACGGCGCCTGGCTGCCCTCCTGCCACCAGATAGCCCAATATCTTCTCATGGTGACCGTTTCCGCTGAGCATGGCCAACGCTAAGAGGAGAATATTCTGGTGAATATGTGGCCAACCGGAGGAAGTGAAGATGTGTACCTGATGAAGGAATGCCTCCGAGAACACCAGCAGCTGACCCAGGAGGAGTGCAGGATGGTCCATGGGCTGGATGCGCACAAGAGAACGGGGAGAGGGAGGAATAGGAGCAGGATACTGACACAGGCACGGGACAAGGAGTTTGTGAGCGATTTGGGAAGGTGGGAGGGACCATTGGCCAGCCCGGCCCCGGGCCAGAGCTTCCATGCGGGTACACACTAGCTAGACTGCACCGCGCCGGGGCGGTGTGCACACCATGCATCACACAAATTTGCACTCGCTTCATGCCCATTTTGCAAGGGCTGATGGCGCAGCCCAGGATACAAGCTCCTGTTCATGGAAACCCGCTCATCTTGCAACACCCACATGGAGATCTCGCTTCTTTCAGCTGTCGCCTCTCGTCTTGTTGTCTCCATTGAG
>NW_007360518.1:0-2548 GCF_000271585.1 Trametes versicolor FP-101664 SS1
GCACTTTGACATCCGCTACCACTATGTTCGAGAGCAGGTCGAAAGTGGGAGCGTTGAGGTGTTCTATGTTGCTTCTGGGGAGCAACTTGCTGACGCGCTGACAAAAAACGTGCCCTTCTCCATATTGGACCGTTTCCGTCGCAGCATTGGCTTGGTGTCCTCCACATCTTGAACGAGTGGGAGTGTTGAACTTCTGTGTCTACGGCTGTGCCGGACCGGGAGTGGCAGTGATAGTGGCTGTGCGTCTACCATACGCCAGCATGGACTTTCCTACTTACCATATACGTACATTCTTTTGTTCTGTACTTACTTGGCATCCTGCCATCCCTCCACATGATTCTGGTACGTTCTACGATGTTCCGGACTATTCTAGACAGCGTCCGGATTACTCGCATTACTCAGCCATGGACTATCTGACCTTATGTCGATTATGCTCCCTTACTCAGCGTTACTCATCGCTCAGTCAGCGTCCTCTGGACGTCACATGCTCTCTTCTTATACGCTTACTCATCGTCCTCCCCAGTAGTATATAAGGAGGACTCTGCAGGCCTCTGCTCTTCAGTCGTTCTCTCACAGACTGAAGAGTAAGTCCCACACTACCTATGCTTCCTTACATGTTTACTTACTAGTACTTGTAGCCTCTCTTTGTGCGGCTTACAGGTACAGTACTATGCAATCATAGTCGTTCTCTCACAGACTGAAGACCTCTCTTTGTGCGGCTTACAGCCTTCCAGGTTCAGAGTTCATCACCATGCAGATAAAGAGAAGATACAGCCAGAGAGCGAGCTGCGAGAGAACAGATAGGGACTTTAAGTTGGCAGAGCAAGAGGGAGCACCGGAGGAGACCGTGAGGTCGCCGCTAGCCAGAGATTCGGCGAGTCGTACAGTCAAAAACGGCCCGACGGGACACCTGCTTGTTTTAGTAGGATCTTCACTATTTCGAGTAGTTAGGCGCTGTTTTGCTGCAAGGGCGAAAAGGGCGCCATCCGCCAAAATGTCGCTATATCAGGCAGGTGTCCCGTTGGGCCGTTTTTGACTATACTCGCTCTCTCGTCCATCCCCAACTCCGAAAGCGCACTGCATGTATCTCGACACGCCGAGCACTACCCGGACTTCAGCTCATCCCCTCACGGTCGGCAAGGTGTCCGCGGCGCCCGCCGTTGCTGGTGGCGTACGGTACAATTAGAGGTTATTCGCAAACGCAATGCGCATTCAGTGGGGCGGTTGTGAGCCAACCAAAACGCAGGGATTTTCGGCTGAGCCAATCAAATCGCAAGGATTTTTGGGCGTCGAGTTTGCGGATAACCTCTATTGTCCCCGCGCCCAAGATAGGCCTTCTCTGGGAACGGCACGGCGCCGGCACTCGGTCGGGAGAGCCATGAGGTATCACTTTATACGTTTAAGGAAGGGGTCTTTTAGATCGGTCCCCTACCTATTCGCTTTGTACTTTTGTCTGCCATGTTTCCTCTCGACGACAGGGGGACGAATCCTGGAAGCCCGAATGGAGACCGCCATCATTTCCGGAAGAGGGTCTTCCAGAACCTCAGTTTGTGCGTCTATCTGCCATATTTCCTCTCGACAGCACAAGGACGTTTCCTGGAAGCGCGGATGGAGCCCGCGCATTTCGCATCAATCCGGAAGAGGGTCTTTCAGACTCTCGGTTTCTGCGTTTATCTGCCATACTTCCTCTTGACAGCATGAGGACCATTATCGGAAACGAGAATGGAGCCCACGCCTTTCGCATCATTCCGGGAGCGGGTCTTTCAGACCCTCTTCCTGTTCGGTTGGAGGTATATTCGAGGCATTTCCGCTCGGTGACACGGGAAGTATTCCCATAAGGGAAACCTGCACATTTCGCATCATTCCGGAGGAGGGTCTCTCAGACCCATTTCCTGTCAGTCCCTATCATTTCTCTGTAAACGGTCGATGAATCAGGACCCCGAAAGCGCAACAAGACAGTCCTCCCGGTCACGTTCTTTGTGGTCGCTCATCGGACTGTCTTAAACCAATGAGAAGCAACGATGTTCACTTGACCCTTGCTGCTGTTCATACAGCTGCCAAGACGTGAATACAGCTTTGAAGCCTATTTGTGACTGGCTTAATGCAGGCTTGGCGATTAAACACCAACCCGAACATGCTCAAAATCGCTACCCGCCACACCACCGAAAGACCGCTTATGAAGTGACTCGGATGTCGACGGCCACGATTCCTCCGGCCTGGTCGTCCTCCCTCGCACTCACCTTACAATTCAATGTACGTGACGAGCACAAATTACGCATATCCAGCAACACCCAGATACCGCACCCCCAGATATCCCGACGCGGCTGCGCATCATTATCCCTGAGGATATATCGATCGTCACCGAGCCTCCCGCAATGAAATAGACGCTATTATACCCTCTCCCAGTGGTCCAAAGTCGTCATCGATATCTATGACCTTCCCGGAGCTCGCTTGTAAGCCCCAAGCACCCTCGCAGCAGAACAGGATAGCGCCCTCTGCCCAGAGTACTTATACTGCCAGGATCGCAAGAATTGCAAGACGCGTCTTC
>NW_007360519.1:0-2526 GCF_000271585.1 Trametes versicolor FP-101664 SS1
GAGATGGTGCTCCGCAAGCTCCCCCTCCTCGAATGAAACGCTGCTCCCGATGTGCTCCAAGTCTTCGTCCTCCTCCTTCTCCTCCTGCTCCTCCGGGCCGTCCCTAGGGGGCAGATAGTCCTGAGTCGCAAGGTCTATCAACAATTCTTGCACGACGTGTTCTTCCTGGGCAGGATCGAGGCGTTCTGGAGAGGGCGCTTGGTCTTCTGAGCGCGGCGGGCTCACCTCGAAGACGTGGTAGTAGTCCTCCCACCACTCGTAGCGATCCCTCCGGTGGTTGTGCGGGGAATTGTCCATGTCCGAGGCGAGGTCGTGGCGCGCAGAGGCAAGTGGAAGTGGGAGTTGAGGGCAAAGGACTGCTCCGCATACACCGGCGTGCAGCTCAGCATTGTACGCGAAAGGTTGGCGCATGAGGTTAAAAATGACTCACCCCATTCGAATACCCAGTCACCCCTGACATGCGTCAGAAGTCCGCCCGAGCCATACTGTGAGTTCCTCTTCGCCGCACCTCGGCAGGTGCGCGCTGCGTCCCATATCAGGCTGCCTGGAAGAACCGACCGCGGCCGCCTTGGAGAAAACTTCACCCTGTGACCGTCTGGAATACTGAGTGCTGCAGCGGCGACTGTCCTGATTTTGAGCTGGTTCGAGCTACGGGAGAATACTGCAACTTACCCTTCCCGTAATTGCTTCCGTCCGTCTGCTTGCCACCCCTCCTCCGAGCTCCTTATCGTATGCTTGCGGCATGGTGAAATCATTCGACGACCTCAGAGTCTGTCGAGCACTCTAGCAGAGTAGGCACTTGGGGTGCTCGGCACAGCGGATGGCGGATACCTTGTGACACATGGCGGTCGAGATGTGAGCCCGGTGGCGAGCGATTGAGGACATCGCGTTCTGAGCCCTATACGGACTTCCGCATCACCCGGACCCGGTGGCTCGGTGCAGTCGCCTGCACCGAAGCGTCGGTGCGCCAAAGTGCGCCGAACTCTGCCGAATTTGGCCCGTGTGACGCGCGCCTCCACTCAGTGCAATCTCACTCTACCCCATGGAATTATGAGAGCAATAAAACGCGGTATTAGAGCGCATTTACACGCCTTCTGACAACGAGTGTTGGTGGTGCGTGAATGCCACCAGGGCGGCAGAGGGTCACCAACTCACGCGGGCGCTCTTTGACTGCACGGTCACGTGGTACACTACATAGGAGACGCGACGCGCTCACCTTCGCCCTGGCATTCCACGAGCGTGGGCTCCCTCCTCATTCCATGCATGTCCCTCCTCAAGATTCTGCTCTCCGGTCGCCCTCCACCACCCCGCTCAGGCGTGCGATGAGACCGGTCGCCTCTAGGAAGTTACTAAAGACTCCGACGTCATCACTATTCGTAGCTAGTTGCGCACATCAAGCAATCCACAAATACAAGCACGCGTTCCTTGGATATACCCTCGGGTTCCGTCGCTCCACATTCAGCTCGCGCAGACCCGTTCAGTGGCCATCTTGTGCCCGGGGTACTTGCTCACCAAGGGCGATATCGTCCGTGTCCGCGACGTCGCTGGATTGCACCGAGCCGTCTGCCTGAACGGGGAAGGTGGACTGCAATTCCTAGTCGTTAGTCTCAGCAAAGATATTGCTACAATCGTGGTCACGCACCGGGATCCTCGTCTGCGCCCATTCAATCAGCCAACTCAGTATCTCCTCCGCGCGAACAGGCGAAAACCAGCTTCCTAACAGAGCACTGGTTCGCGCGCCTTGAAAGTCCCTCCAAACGATGCCCAGTTCGTCGTTCATTTCGGCGCGATGAAACCAATCGTAGATGTAGACCGTCTCCAGGAGGACTTGGCGCTGTTCGGCGTCCATTTCCGGGAACCAATCGAGTACGCGCTCGAATTCCTCGAGCCACGTCTCGTCGCGTGCGCCCCGTACCTCTGCCAGACTCCGGGGGAACTCGATCTGCCAGGAACCGGTTAGCTACAGTCAATATATGTCCTGTAAGCCTCGTACCGAAGTGCTGCGCAGTCCACCGGTCTCGCCACGCACGAGCAAGTGCAGGTCAACGTTGACGTCGTTGTCGCCGTTGCACTTCAACAGCCCCTCTACGGGCTGTCTCGTCACTACCTGGAATCTGACCTTGCCCTCTGGCGTGGGCTCGTTCAGCGTAAGAACCTCGACCTGGGGGAATGGCAGGTGCTCTGGCTCTCCCCAGGGGTAGTCTGCCCTCTCCGAGTTCACCGAGTGCGCGTCTCTCTGCGCACCCCAGGTCGGCGTAGGCGGGAGTTGAGCGAGATCATAGGCGTCGAGCGCCATGCATGCTTGCTGTAGTGCGTCTGGTTCCGTGGGGTGGGACATGTTGTGGAGGCCGAACGGTAGTGCAGGTCGTGGGGTGTCGAGGGCTGATAGGAGATGTTACTCCGTGGACGCACAATATCGAGAGCACCAACTCCGATAGTCCCTGCGTTGCGCTGATCGGAGTCCCCGACTTACCAAATCAGGATCCGCCTGAACATGGCCTGCGCCCTGTTCAGGCGGTCGTGGGC
>NW_007360520.1:0-2513 GCF_000271585.1 Trametes versicolor FP-101664 SS1
GGCGAGTACTAGTGTGGTGGGCAGGGACGGATATGACAGATGTCCGTGCGTTCCGGATGCTTGAGCGTGCCGCTGCGGCTGGCATCCATAAGCTCCTTCGAAATGCCGCCGCCTGATGAGTGGGAAGCCGTGCATGTCAGCAAGTGGCTCACCTGTGCACGCTAGGTGGGTTGGGCTCCGCTCCGCCGTTCACATTCGCTTTGCACCCCAGACCTCCCGTGTACACCCGCCACCCGCAGACGCTTTCTCGCAGGTTGGGCAAGTGGAAAGTTGTACTGCAAGGTCGAGCTCGTGATATCCGTGAGTGTTTCGGGAGCTCCGAGATCTGTGTTGTGAACTGACGGTTCGGGAGAGTGAGCATGGGAGATGCGGGGTCAGACTACTTAGCGTCAGCATGCACGGCAGTGGATGGGCGTGTGCACACAGCATGGCCGTGTGCTTCTGCGGAAGTTAGCACATATCCCATGGCGAGTGGCCGGAGCATACAGAGCCGCTCTCAGTGCTCGCTTGAGCCAAGATACTCACATGACTGTATTCCAGCTACAACTCCGTCACGGTCGCCCTAAAGATCACTGAGGGCAGCTTGAAAATGGGCCGTCGCACTACGAGGTGTGTTGTCTAGAAACTGCCGGTGCTGCATGCAGGTCGAGCTCAAGCTGACAGGTGATTGGGGGCAGGACACAGAGGTACAGGTTCAGGTCGACTCAAAGGTGGTTCCGGAGTAGGTATGTATCGCGAGGCAGGCATCAGGAGCACAAGATCAGGTGGTAAGCCCAATGCATTGCCTGCTCGAGAAGCTCGAGTCTAGACGGTGGTACAGCGGTCCCTGGCGGTGCACTGTCGGCAACCTATGCGTGCGAGCGCAAGGCCCACGGCGGCGCCGTGTGGACGGCTAAGTGGATGGTAACCCGCTCTGATGTGCTATTGGTGAGAACATGTCAGTAAGCAGTGCGGACGCCGCTGCCACGGCAGTAAGCGACTGCTCCGTGATCTTGCTTCGTATCGCCTGCGTGCCATATGTCTGGCTCCATCTGTCCACTCAGCCAATAGTAGTTGCACAGTGCGTGCGGTGTGATCGGACATGGTCAAAGCTCAGGACTGGTATATTGTGTGTGCCCTCGCCAATTCTCCTTACGTCCTGATGCATATGAAACAGGGCCTGTGCTTCACCATATGAATAGAAAATATGTGCACAGCTCTGTGCGTGCAAGCAATTTAATGTTGTATTCCTTGCACTGAGAACTGAAGCGGACAGGAGCGACAGTGGGTGCAGTAAAGTGCTCACACTGTTACTCCTAGCCTCCTTCAATTCTGCATTCCAGCACAGGCAGCAATTCCGGTCTCTGTAGCGGTGTAGGGGAGCCGAAGGTTTGCGCTTATTAGCCGCACGGTTCTGATTTCGGATGTCAGGGTCATGGTGGTATGGATACGCTGGGCGCTGCCGGTGCACTCGGAGGATCATGGGTGGACGAGACCTGCGGAGATGCCACATCAGCAAAACACGATTTTTTCTGGCTGCCTGGATGCTCCTGGAGAGCTGGAAGGGCCCTCTCCAGGAGCTTCCAGGAGCTCCAGGAAGCCTCCAGGAAGCCAGACCACGGCACCAGGTACCTGCCTGATCATCTGATGCTCCTGGAAGCTGCTGGAGGCGCCTGAAAAGTGGATTTTCGGCCGTCCAGGAGCTTCCAGAAGCTCCAGTAATTTTCCAGTAATTTTCAGGAAATCTCGTGTTTTGCTGATGCACCCCCGCATGAACTCGGAAATTCCGGCTAGAACTGCCGTGAGTATAATGAAATATTGCCAATGGGCAAGGTGAATTTGCAGAAGCAGTACTAGTGAGCGCGCGATATGTAAGTCTATGCCCGAGTCAAGTGCACCAGAGTGCGCTAAGTTGGCCTGCCTATTTTGGTAAGAATGTTCGAAGCCGCAGCTCGAGCCGCCACACCGGCCGAATCTTGCAATCGGCCACAATGTTGCCTTCCTCTTCGCTGTGCATATTATGCTGGAAAGTCCCTGTCCATGCACGAAGGGGCTTCTAAAATTTCTCCGTCTTTACGGTCCCTGAGCTTTCAAACTCGTCGAGTCTGGTAGAAACACGCCGAGTGCTCCGGAAACACTACTTACTTACATCCGCAAAAAAGCCCCGGCGTTCTGCGGCACGGTACACTGTACAGATACATAGCCGAGGAACTCGCGGTGGAAGCCTGAATGTGCGAGGTTCACACCCTGGGCTCTCGCCGAACTGTTCTCAAGATTTGAGCTCCGAGTCTTTCGGATCCACGCGGAATTGTAAACAGCGGCGAATGTGCCACCGTTCCCATGCCTCGCGTACGCACCTTCGCATACTAAATAAGCACGGACTGCAGTGCAACGTGTGAGGATGCTCCCAAGCCAGTCGCGAGGGAAACCCGACCCCGACGGCACTCGGGGGTCTTGCCGGTCACAAACAGTGTGTTCGGTGCGCTGCTCCTTCGGGTACTGCAGCAAGGGTTTCTTGGGTGCTGCCTACAAAA
>NW_007360521.1:0-2509 GCF_000271585.1 Trametes versicolor FP-101664 SS1
GAATTACGCTGACAATATATATTTTTCTAGTTCCCCGATTACAGAAATTCGCACAGATGCGTCTGTAGTCTACATACAGGCCCGTCTATCGGATACATACGTCTACACGAATGCTCCCGATCGCTCCGGAGGCTCGCCGCGCCGCACAACGACGTCGGGCGCGCGCACGCCGCTCTGCACCTGTCAGCAGCCACCCCGCCAAAGACATAGACCCCGACCTCTACCATCTGTCCGTACGCCGCTGAAAATGACATAATCAGCATCGTTGAACCTAGGGGCATGCACATGGCAAGTATCAGCGCGTTCCGGGGAGGTCAGAATTCGTCTAATTTCGTCGTTTTCATGGTAGATTCTGACAAAATCGCACTTTGCGCGTCCCCATCGCCGCGGACCGAGACGCCCTTCAGACTGCACGTTCCACTCGACGCCAGGAGCCACCCGTCGCGTCGTTCAGACGCGTATGGTCGATATGACCACTGGCATCATCGCACACGGCGCCGAGGGCCGAGTCTCAGCACACGGCCAGGACCTCGTCGCGCACGTCCCAGGCCGCCATCATGCATGCGCTACGCTGCCCAGACCACCTCCTCGAGCTCACGAGCGTGCTGCACTCGTCCAGCGTGCTGCACACGTCGCACACGCCCAGACACGACGGCGCGCCCCCCACCGCAACGCTGCACCGAAAGAACAAACACTCACCTCGAACGGCGCCCGCACCGCTGCGCATCCTCCACACCCCCACGGCGCAGCCGCCGTCGTGCGCCGCAGCCCGCGAACACCGCATGTTGGGCGGCGTCAGCACACGGCCGCGCACAGCGCCGCGTGCCCGAGCCGTACCGCGTCCAGCGCACGACCGCACACGCCCAGGGGAAGGAACTCGCGACGAGCTCGAGAGAGAGAGGAGAGCGCAGAACGGGAGGAGTGGGGGATGTGCACGCTCCCCCGCCCGCGGCGCACCTCTTAAGCCCCCCTCTTCCGGGCAGGCCCCGCCCCCGCGACGCGCGCGGGCGTGCAGCCGACGCGGTCGCCCAGGCTACGTGGTCCGGCGCCAGCGCCAGCACGAGTGCCACCCCAGCCCCGAATCTGCGATCGCACGCGACGGCGCGGCCCTGGCTGCACGCCCGGATCCGCCGCGGCGAGTACGCAGATTGCAGATTGTGCACGGGGGCTACGCGCTACGCGTGCTACACGGGCCCCACGCTGCGCGGGCCCTGCATGCAGACAATGCGTCGGCGGCCGGGCGTGCGGTGTGTGTCAGCTCGTGTGGATGGGCTCCCGCGCTGCCCCTTCGACGAGGAGTGGGAGGATTGGAGTGCGGGGCGAACGGACTCAGCGCCGCCGCCTTCTCGCTGCCCAGCGTTGGCACTTCCCGTCCGTCCGTGCCCACAGCACGCCATGGGATTTGCCTGGGCGCTGTGAGGCCTGCAGCACACGGTCGCCCCCTCGAGATGATGCTGAACAGCGTGCGGCGGCTCGCCGTTGGCGCTCTGCACCCGCCGTCTCCAACGTCCATCACGAACACCTCCGCATCTCGACCCTACCGCCGGGTTGCTAGTGAGCAGGCCTGCGCTCGGCACTGGTTGAGTCTGGCTCCGCGCCCGTCGCCCCCGCTTAACTCGCCTCTTGCGCCGCCGCCAAGGACCTAGCGAGGAGCTACACGGCGACGGGGCCGTGACATCGTGTGTACGGTATCTGCCCGCTCGCCCCTGCTCGCACGCCGCCCCGCCATCCACGCCTGCCCGCCCGCCCAGAGAGCAGGGGCCCGCGCACCCGCACCCACACCCGTCGCACACCGAGTTGCGACTCGCCGCATGTACCGTAAATGGTGTGCCCGACACCCTGCACCTCTGCGGGCTCGGGCCTCCTGTTGAGCAATCTACCGTCTTGTTCCCGACGTGCCCCGCCCCGCCGGAGTTGAAGAGTTGTGCAGGGCATGCGCGAGAACGCACCATGCGCGTACATGTTTGTCCCACACAGACACAGCGAGGACGCCAGCCGTGCGCCGCTCGTGGCAGACAAGCAGATGGCGGCGGCACCACGCCGCTAACGACCGACATTCACCGTCCCCCACGTTGTAGCATCACGAACGACTAGAACGCACATGCGCTCGCGCGACGGAGACCGCGCTGGACGCGCCGGGCACGCCGCGTACGATCTAGGACGAAACGAATGCGCGAACAGTGACGCCGCGGCACTCTCGAGCGGACACGATTTACGACGCTCGACTCTCGAGTACATAGTGCGCCTCGAGGCATCCCCGCCGCCCGCTATTGCAGCGCATCCCCGCCCGTTTGTGCACGGTGGCTCGCGGCGCCATGGACGATGCCACTGGCGTACATCGATCGAATGCGCATCTCAGTGCCGGGGGAATTTAGCTTTGCGCCTCCGCGTCGAGCACGCCAGCCTCGACGTCTCACGCATCACGCGGGCGAGGACATGAATCATTAGACGGCATTCACGCCGTACGGCCGTTCTCGCCCGCGAGGCGCTGTGCTGCACGGCAAGGGGC
>NW_007360522.1:0-2506 GCF_000271585.1 Trametes versicolor FP-101664 SS1
GAAACAGGCCGCCATCCGTAGAGCCCAATCGCAACGTGGCGCGAGCGATAGGTAACGCATAAATGAGGTGAACAGAGCACGCTGAGATAGACCTCCGGCCTATACTTCGCTAAGTTCCTCTGTTCCTGTGCAACATAGACGGGCCGCGCTGCGAATGGGCTTCATTGGATGCCGGTTGCTACTGATAGCCACATTAATGACCGGACGGTATGCACCCCCCGTCGTTGAGGCGTGGTTTCGCCGATCTGCATTATGCGAGGTTTACAAGGCGGAGGCAATTGCGGCGCAGAAGTCCGCGAAGCACAGTCTCGTTCTGAGCAAGTGCGCGATCGCGAAAGCCCCTCTTATGCCCTTAACACCATCTCCAGCCCCGGGAATGAGCTGAATATTATGTCTGGGTTGCTCTGGAATGGAGTTGAGAGGAGGGTTCTCTTGGAAATTGTGGACCTTCCCCTCATTCGATGCATTGCAATGAGCTTCGCGACTTCTGTTCTGTTCCAATCCAGAAGCTCTTACTGATTGCGGATATCCTGCAGTCGTCGCCCCAATGGCAAAGCCAAATCAGCCTTGCGGACATCGCCAACATCGAACGGACAGACCTCAAGCCCTACTGCTTGCTCTTGGAGACCAAGGATAAGCGGATCTTCTTCTCGCTGAAGAGCGACGAAGAACTTTACGGCTGGCAGGATGATATCTACTCGCGAAGCCCGTTGATGGGCGTCAGCAACCCTACCAACTTTGTGCACAAGGTCCACGTTGGTTTCGATCCGGTATCAGGGGCTTTCACCGTACGTCGCGCCATTCTCAGCATTGCAATTGATGCTATATGCTTGAGTTGCAGGGTCTGCCAGACGCATGGAGCAAGCTGCTCACGAAGTCCGCCATCACCCGCGAAGACTATGCAAAGGACCCGCAGGCCGTGTTGGACGTGCTCGAGTTCTACACTGATCACCAGAAGCGCGAGATGGAGGAGCTTGGGTATGGTTCCTCACGCGTCGGCGGTAGCTCATTCGGCTCCAACTCCTCGCTCTCACCATACTCGGCGGACTCTTCGAGCGCCCCGCGCTTCAATGCGGGCACTGGCCTCGGCGGCGTGGGCATGTCGTCCAAGATCTCCCCTCTCAACGACCGTCCGCAGATCAAGCGCCAAGACTCTGCACCGGCGCACATGAACGGCGACAACACCAACGGGACGCAGGCTGCGCTTGCACGCGCCGCTGAGATGGTCAACGGCTCGCATATCCAGCACGCCAACACTGTCTCCGCCGCGCAGTCGAACTCGGCCATGCGCGCACCAATACCGCAGATGACGCCCGGCCAGCTGCAGGCGTCGCGCCCAGCACCGGCTCGTCCACTCCTCACCGCGAACCGTGCTGCGCCGCCCGCCCCTGGGAAGCCTCCCCTTCCTGACCATTCGCCATCATCTACGGAGCTTCGGCTGCGTGCGAAGGCGCAGGGCCCGGAGACGCAGGCGCAGACTGTGAAGCCGCCAGGGCTGCAGCAGCCCGAGCGCAAGGACTCGCTCGACCGGGTGGGCAACGGCACACGCCCGAACCTCGTCCCTGCGAAGTCGTCCCCTGCGACGGGCCAGCCTGCATCCCAGCCTGCGTCTGGCCCGGCGGGATCGACGGTGGGCCCTCCCCCAATCAAGCCATTGCAGCCCGCGAAGAAGCCTGCGCTTACCGTGACCTCGCCCGAGGGTGAGGAGCGCGGTGGCGGAGTGGCGGCGGCGGCGGCTGCGCTGGAGAAGCCGAGCATGAAGGAGAAGGAGAAGCGGATCAGTTCGATGAACGAGGCGCAGATCATGGAGAAGCTCCGGAGCGTCGTGAGCAAGGACGATCCCAAGGCTCTATACAGCAAGATCCGCAAGGTCGGGCAGGGGTGAGTGTTGTTCTTACGCACCGTAGGGAGGTCGAGCTAACGTGAATCTGTCTCGCGATAGTGCGTCCGGACATGTGTACGTCGCGAAGACCCACGCGACTGGCAAGAAGGTCGCCATCAAGGAGATGGACCTGTCGAACCAGCCGCGCAAGGAGCTCATCGTGAACGAGATCCTGGTGATGAAGGAGTCGCAGCACCCGAACATCGTCAACTTCCTCGACGCGTACCTCATCCGCAACAACGAGCTTTGGGTGGTCATGGAGTACATGGAGGGAGGTGCGCTCACGGACATCATTGAGAACAACACGCTCGAGGAGGACCAGATCTCGAGCATCTGCCTGGAGGTGAGCTTGATAGTGTACTTTATGCGACTGTCACAGAAGGTGCTTATGACGCATCGGCGCGCAGACGTGCAAGGGTCTTGGCCATCTGCACAGCCAGTCAATCATTCACCGTGACATCAAGTCGGATAACGTTCTGCTGGATGCTCAGGGCCACGTCAAGATTAGTGCGTACCTTCTCCGTCCTCGTCATTACCCGAAAGTGCTGACGTCTGTACTATAGCCGATTTCGGTTTCTGCGCGAAGCTCACGGACCAGAAGTCGAAGCGCGCGACGATGGTGGG
>NW_007360523.1:0-2498 GCF_000271585.1 Trametes versicolor FP-101664 SS1
TCATCGGGACGAAGCTGAGATTTCACGTACGGGGAGTTCAGGATGTGCCCCATGCATCGTACAAACTGCGGAGGCGGCGATCAACGCAGGACGGCGGGAGACGACAAAAGCGTCGCGGTTGATGTCGGCAGGGTGGGCATTTGCGGAGGCGTCGAGTGAGTACAGCAGCATACAGTGATCACATATCTTGAGTGCGAAGGGCACATGCGATAGACGGGACTGGCGGAACAGGGTGCGAATGTGGAGGGCGGGCAGGCAGGCAGGCTCTGCGCGAGACGATAGGCGGGGAAAGTGCGCAACAGGCGCTCGAGAGCGGGCGAGCGAGTTCAGTGCGAAGGCGACGTTGGCGTGGATTCGTGCGTCAGGCGAGGGCACGACAGGCGAGGGCCGTCTCGAAGGAAGCGTGGAGCGAGGGAAAACGGGCAGGGAAGCAGCGTCGAAGGGGACGGGAGAGAGCCAATGAGCGACCAGATACGCGGGCGAGAGCGCATTGTGTGAGACGATCCATGGCGAGCAGCGAGCTGGTAGTTGGTGGACGTAGACGTGGACGTGGATGGCGACCGCGCGCTCGCCGGCGGTGCGCCTTGGTATGCGTGACCCGGCGATGCCCACCGCCTGTGACAGCATGACAATCTATGACCACTCGGTCCCTGGACCTGGGCGCTAGCAGCGGCAGGTGGCTGACGCGGGCGGCCCGGACGTTCCGGATACGGTAATTGGTGCACGACGTCGGAGTCCTCTGGAATCCTGCGCTTTCGTCTCTTCGTCTTGAACCACCATGAACCACCACCACTGGCTGCCACACACATGGATATATGCTACTTGACGGTCAACTATAGCGCCCCTACACCGCATGCCGTGAACCTGTCATGAAGAGTTGTCTATGGGAACATGTTCCTCCCCGATATAGGTCGCCCTGTGCGCGAGGCGGTCCGTCCTCTGATGAGTGAAAGTGCTTCTCTCGCTTGCCACGCAGTGGTATCTGCTGGTATCTGCTATGTGCAGACCTAGCTGCGAGTTCGTTTTGCTCACGACTTTCACGACCTTCACGCCTTTCACGAGAGCTACGCAGCTTGTGTCGACCGAGGGACTGTAAGCACCCAATAATCTCGATACGACCATCGCTCAAGTTCCGATTTCATGCAGACGACATGCCCTCCATAATTGAGCGCCTTCGAAAGCGCACGTTGAGCCATCGGAGCTCTGCATCCGCTCAACCCATTGAACTGCCTGCATCGACGCCTTTAGCCAACAGTCCTCTGCCTACCTCGCGATCCGAGCCTTCCCTTGTTGATCGCAGGATCGTCGAGGAT
Source organism: Trametes versicolor FP-101664 SS1 (assembly GCF_000271585.1). Classification (NCBI taxonomy): domain Eukaryota; kingdom Fungi; phylum Basidiomycota; class Agaricomycetes; order Polyporales; family Polyporaceae; genus Trametes; species Trametes versicolor. The sequence goes on from NW_007360523.1 coordinate 1,314, forward strand.
CTTCCCGCACTACTCGGAGCTCTCGAACGAGAGGCGCACGACCCTGGGGCGTTGAAACCTCCCCGCCCTCGCAAGCGCTCTGGCTTAGGGGGCTTCGCTATCACCCGCAGAGCTGAAGAGCCAACACGGCCCTCCTCTGAGAAGGAGAACCAGGAGACTTCACTTGGAGATGCGAGCCCTACTTCATCGCGGTGGAAGGGAAAAGGACGTGCGTGGGGTGTCTCCCTCTCCCAGCAGGACACTGGCACGACCACTACTCCCTGGTCGACGTTTGGCCGACATCGTCAGCCTAGGAACCTGCCGTACGGAGGCTTCGCTCACTCTCGTCGTGGCTCTCACGGTGGCTCTTCTGCGGTCTATGCTGCTTCCTCCAGCAATACAGGGGGACTTCACAACGCTTCAAACTTGACTTCAACGTCTTCTGTGAATGCACACACTATGAGCAGCGGTCATGCCTCTGCGCCGTCTGTCCCGCACGGATCTCGATCATTCGAACGCTTTCAAGCTACGCAGTCAAATCCATCGCATAGCGAGGAATCCCCCTCTCATACATTCGGTGGCCAAAGCTGCTCCGATGTACGGGCGAGGTCTCCTTCGGGGGTCGATGATGAGTCTTCGTCCCTATTCCAAATCGCCGCATCGCTGGATGACCTACCTGCCGCTGTGCCCACATTCCATGCCACTGATCCCATAGACGAGACAACAAACGACTTACAATCGCTCGGTCCGACCACTGAGACTTCCGTTGGTCCAGCATTGCGCGAGCCATCCATCTTGGAGAGTTTCGATCGCCCCCCGACATCCGGCGCATTCAGCTTGTCCCCTCTCATACCCATCCCTGAGGTCACTAGCAGGAGCAGTACCGAACATGCAAGCCATGGCACGCAAAGGCCTAGTCCTACCCACCCAGTCCAACCCAACCTACCTTCGCCACCCATGCGGTCAAAGCTCTCGCGCGAATCCGTAGCCGCAAACAGTAGCAAGGACCCTCAAAGCCAACAAAACTTCTCCCACATACGAGTCGAGTCTTCATCATTCGTTCGGGGCACCGCGCCCGTGAGCGACCTACTTTTCGTCATGCCATCTGTCCATACCATGGACGGATCGCGATCTGCAGCTGGATCTGAGGTTGGGAGCGGTGCCGATCATGCAGACCACGTTCCAGAGAGACGCCCTGGTCTCATG
>NW_007360524.1:0-2493 GCF_000271585.1 Trametes versicolor FP-101664 SS1
ATGGCGGACGCGAAGGCCGCATCACATCGGCGCATGTGCTGCTACTGCCGGAAGCCTGTAGAAGTGTCGGGAACGTCGGTGAGCTGAACAGGAAACGAAACGAGCAAAAACAGCACAATTACGCACATCTGTCGAGAGCCTCACGACCGGACGCGAAGAGCGCCGCGAAGTATACATAGCGCGCCACCCGAAATGGAAATGCGCGCTGACCTGAGACGGGGACCCCTGATAGACACGCGCACCATCGAGGCCGTTTCCGCACTGCGAGAGGCTCTGTGCTCGCACTTGAGGCCAAAGGAATTGAACTGGCTGGAAAGGGGTACGGGGTCGGCGAGGATGGCAGGTCAGCCTGAGCACGGACCCACAACTTCCGGGGTCCCAGTTCAGGTTCTTCCCCGGACGTCATCCTACTAGATGAGGACAGTGCCGCAAAGGACGGACGATGCTGCCTCACCGGGAAATGCCATACTGCCCCTGATCCGGCAGTGTGGATTGCTTGCGCGCCCGCGGTCCTCACGTTGCGAAGGACGCCGTGCGGGGAAGCCTGCCAGTGCTACGACACGCCGGCATGCTGAGCGCCGACCACTTGTCGGTCCCGAGCAAGATGCCTTGCCGCCCGTGCGTACGTTTCCGGGGGTACGGGGCTGGAGCCTACTGGCGCGCAGGCGATCCCCCGGTGAGATCGCGTGGGTCGTGCCTGGGCAAGTCTTCGAGCGTCAACGATGCGAGCACCAGGCGGGGGAGGGGGGTATGTATGCTGTTGGCCCACGGGGCGGCTGGGACGAGTGCTGCGAGCGTGACGAGTTCATGCGGGGGCCGAATTGATTTGATGAGCGCGGTGTGTGGTGAACAGACTCCGAAACCTTCGTCTTGCGACCTCAAAAGTTTTCCTGCCAAATCTACGTAGCGAGCCGATTAGCGTGGCAGTAGAGCAGCCAAGTACGCGCTTTACCTCATTAGTTCCCGTGCACGACTGTACGGACCGCCGGTCATGTTAAATAAGGACGTCCTCTTACCCGCAATGTCTCTGCTCGCTCGCGCGTCGCTGTTTCGGGCGACTGGGAGGCCGCAAGAGATGCCACCGCGTGTGCGGGTTCCAGACCAGCGACACGTGCATTCGATCGCCACTCTGCGTCTGTGAAGATTCCGATTAACCGTGGCTCGCGCAAGCTGCCGCACTTGGACAATAGCTACCAGTAAGAATTCGGCTGAGCCCCGGGCGTAGTCTAGGATGCTGATAGTCTGCAATGGCGCGTTAGTACTGCTGCTTAGCAGAAGGGGACTGGAATTTGTACATACCGTCTGCAGGACATGCGCCGCACGCACCTCCATAAATCCTACCGCCACCGTCAGCTGCAAGAGGCTAGGTTCCCCAGCCCCCGCTGCCACGGCCCTTCTCCCGCCCCCAACCGCATCCTCCGAGCTGTCTACGATGTCATTCGACCCTTCCAAACTCTTTGCCGTCCCCGAGCCCGCTCCCATGACTGTCCGTGACGGCATGCACGCGGAGCTCCGTACCCAAATGGATACCGAGTTGCGTGAGTACCGGCAGCCTGTACTCGCCACGGCTGCATTGCTTACAACGAACCCTAGGCATACGCTCATCAGATTCGCGCACGAGCCCCGGTGGCACTGAGATGGCGGGGCGAGACTCGAGCGCCATCCATCCCGACGCTGCCAAGGGGCCGTCGCCGCTGCCGCCGTCTGCGAAGGACGTCACCGAGAGCGCGAACACTTCCGGGGAGCCCTCCGCAATATTCCAGCCATCCACTGCCGCGTCTCACAGCTCTCGCGCACGGGGTCAGCGTATCGACAATACGAGTCCGGTCCACCGCCGCGACCGCGGCAAGCCGTACCTTCGCAAGCGTCCCGCGCAGCCGAAGAAAATCAAGGGTAGGGCGCTCGACTCTGACATCGAGAAGTTTGACTCACGTTCTGTAGTGTCCCACGTCCGCCACGGCAGCATGCCGCCTCTCGTGGAGTCTGACGAGATCGAGGACGCTGCTTCGGGGAGCGCAACGGAGGGCGAGTCGGGCTCGGAGATCAAAGACTAGTCTAGTTTAGCGTCCGCGTTCGGGAGGTGTCGTCACTGGTGTCTACGTTCTTGTAATCGCATTTCGGATTATATCCGCATAATTTCCGATTTATTGAGTAAAGTCGGCCGAGGCATCTGTTGCGCGGTGGTGGTCGAGAGACGAGACGAAGGTTTCTCGCGGCGGGCGCTTGAATGAGCTAGTCCGCCCGTTTGGGAAGGTCGACAAGAATCGGGCGCCTGGGGGCCGCTCCTCCGTTCTGCTCTTCCACCGCGCGCTCCGCTTGGCGTACTGCATGCTCGACTGCATGCACGCAAGACGGCATTCTCGACAAATCCGGCTTACCTGGTATGGACCTGGCTGCTGCGACGAGCACTCCGGTGGGCACGCGGGCCTGTACGGCCGTCCTGGCGCAGCGTTATGGTTCTGCGATACCTCCTCGGACGGCTTGCACGACTCG
>NW_007360525.1:0-2492 GCF_000271585.1 Trametes versicolor FP-101664 SS1
GATGTACCGGATCGGGCCAGGTGGGGCTCACGCGTCCAGCGGTAGTACAAGTATAAGTTGAGGATGGACAGGTCGATCACACTCCACTTTTGAGTGTATCAAACACTAGCACGGCTTGCTGCCAGAGCATCGGGCTTGAGAGACACTTGGCTTTATTTATAGTTAGCTCCAAAAAAGGCCAGATAAAAGATGCCTCCCACCGTAGAGCTCAGGACCCTGTTCGGCAGACTGCTGCCGGGCAACATGGCCTTGGACGGCCGGTGAAGGCGAGCGTGGAGGGCTGATGATGCGCTCGGGTTCAGGAGGAGAGTACTCATCGCCGGTGCTGTCCTCTCTATCCGATAATGACACATTGGAGCCAGATGAGGAGGTGCTGCTGGTTGAGGCAGAACGTCTAGGCACACGGGCACGGGGTGGCCTGCGGCGGGGCAAACACCGATGGGTGGCGAGGGGTTGATCCGGAGAGGTCATTGGATGGACCTCCACTTCAGAATGCTGATGATAGGCCCGATCATGCAAAGGGATATCTGGAGAAGTCGGGGGATCCACATGTATGCTCTCCCGGTGGAGCATGCGAGTGAACGCTGCAACTTGAGAGGTGGTGCGCAGGGATCTGACCGGCTCAGGGTGCCACTCAGCATAGGCAAAAAGCACTGGGGTGGCCTGTGTTTGCACTGTCCTGGGGGTGTCGACAACTGACATGGGTGCTGCATATATGTCTGTCATGAGTACCCAGCTATGGGGGTAAAGAAAAGGGCTTACTCGGTGGAGTCGAAGCCCGTGGAGCAGGAGAAGCAATTGCATTCTCTGTGAGGGTAAAGCCGCCTGCAGAACTAAAGCGGTGGAAGACATCAAGGAGAGCAGCAGTGGACAGGCTGCGTGATGCCTTATCCTGCACATATGGGGCAGGCTGTTTCACAATATGACTGCTACCAGGACCACAATGGCTCCAGTCAACATCCATTTGGTCGACAAGGGCCGCATAGTCGATAGGAGTTGAATCAAATAGGCCACCCAGAGAGGAATCACCGTAGTGGTTGTCCTCGAGGGTCAGATCGAGTGTGGACTGTGACATAGCTATTCAGGGGCGTGTGAGCGGTCTGCAAAATTGCACAAAGAGAACACATACACATAGCTGCACAATTCAAGGGGGAGGGAAAACACAGCCCTCCTAAGTGCCCTTCTTATATACTGCCACTGCCAAGAGCACACATTGATGGGAGGACAAATTAATGTGGCCGGGCATCTTTATTGGGATTAAGGCTGGGCACGGGTCCGGATCACCTCACGGGTAGACCCGCACCAACCCGCACCCCAACCTGTGAACTCGGATCCCCCGGATCACGGATATCCGTACGCACAGATAGGGATGGATCTGGGTGAAGGCATGTGGAAAGATGTGATCCGAAACAGGTCATTCAATAAAAGAGACACAAAATGTTGTTCAATGACATGGCCTATGACACTGTTGTATACCGCTATAGCTACCGTATCTAAGGGCATCTATGGTACATGTACTGAGGGGCAGTCAGATCTGGAGCCTACGGACACAAGACTGGGGATAGAGCTGTTATCGGTACTGTACAACTTGCTATCCGAACCTTTACCGAACCCATCTGTGGCGCCTTCGCCGTCGTCCGAGGACGCGTCATTGTCAAAGGAACGCGCAAACTGTAACTCATCAGCCAGATGCAATGCCCTAATGGCAGCCGTGAGAGAGCGCGGTGCATCACCCCCACGCGCGCTGCCGCTGGAGGCGGGACCGGTGGCTGAGCTCGCCGACGCACTGTCAGCGTTGGAGGGACCTGGAGCGCTGCCGGGTGAAGTGCGAGTGCCAGATATGTTGTGAGCATTGGTGTCGAAGACGCTCTAAAGGTGCCCATTTAGTACAAGTCCGAGAAAATCAGTGTAAATTGTACTCACAGCCGGCAGGTTCACGTTGAGCCAGCCTACGAGCTTAGCGAGCTTGTCATCCGCACGTTCGAGAGGGTGTAGCTCGTGGGCGGCGAGTACAAGGTGTGCAGCAAAGAGATAGAAGTCATCACGATCCACGCCCGGATGCCCGAGCGCAAACGCGCGGTACATGAGGATGATCGCGACCAGACTCTCCAGCTGCTCGTCTGAGGCCCCACACTGCGTCCAGAATGGACCGTGCGCGAAGTGCAGCCACACCTCGATCTGAGCCTGAGTGACTTTGGTACACTCATCGGTGGGGAACAGGAGCTACAAATGGTTTGATTAGTAAAGGAGGGCATATGAGGTGTTATCCACGGCTCACCGTGAGAGCGTTAGTTGGCCCATAGATGAGCATCACAACGAACGGAATAGGTTCCGAGTTGTCGTGCTTGTCGGGCATCGTGCTGGCCGATGTAGAGTCGATGCGCAGATAGATGTCAGCACCATCGCCCTCCGCGTCGTACATGGGTGGGGGTGCGGTGGTGTGAGTGGACATGCGTGGCGGCCGGTTGCGCAACGTCTGAGAGGACGAGTTT
>NW_007360526.1:0-2490 GCF_000271585.1 Trametes versicolor FP-101664 SS1
TAAGAACATAGTCCGCAGGCCAATCAACTTGGGCGCAGCCATAGCAATGAAGGATGCCAACGGAGGAACTGGTCACCTTTTGGGGCTAGTCGAGAACATTCCTCTGAAGCTCGGCCACATCAGCACGCCAATCAATGCCTTCATTGCAGAGAACCCTCCGTTTGATGGTCTACTCGGACGACCTTGGCAGCAGGCTCACAAGATCTCAATCGTTGAGAAGCCTGATGGCACGTATCTGGAGTTCCCGCCGACCTCAGGATATCCCAAGTCAGAGATGCTTGTTGACCCACTCCCCAGTATGCCGTCAATGCCAGCATCAGAAGTCCCAGGAGTCTACGCCACCATCAAGGAGTGGACAGCCGATGACATTGTAGGACCCATCCAGGACATCGACCTCGCATCAGACAGCAGTGCCTCTGACACCTCAGACAGTTCAGATGACCTGCCCGACTTGGTCACTGACTCAGAGAGCAGCTCGGATGATGATGAGTCCATCAGAACCCCGTCAAATGACTTTGATGATGAGGATAGTCCATTCCTCAATCCTGACACCGACGATGCCGGCTACGATGCAGACGACGAGGTCATGGAGAGGTCATGGCACACCCGGATCCTTCCGCCACGAGGAGACATTATGGTTCCACTAGCTGGACAGCTGAACACGGTCATAACACAACCACCGAGCATGAGAGAAGCACCTCAGACACCACAGTTCAGTCGCATCTCACAGACCGGACCGACCACAGTTGCCGCGCACCACTCGTTTATGTTCCATGACACCACACAAGAGGAGTTCACCACATTCCTCCTTCCCAACGCCTCTCTTAGCAACCAATTCGGAAGCTACCGTGGACATGTGCTTATCAGCATACTGCCATCCCAGCCAGTACAGCCAAGGGTACCTGTAAACTCGATCACGATTGGAAGTGTAGTCCCGATGGGCCGTCATCACATGCATTATCTGCCACAGCCTCCACCGCTCATCATCCTACGGATTACCATTGGTCACTTGGAGATACCGTTCCTATTGGACACAGGATCACAGGTAGACTGCATCCACACGGACATATACAAGGCTCTGGGAGGATCACTCCATTGGCCCCGCCACAACCTTCGGCTCATTAATGCAAATGGACAGCCACTCAAAGACCGAGGAGTTTGGAGGACACCACTCAAGTTTGGGAGCATCACATCTGTCACGGATCTCCATATCGTCGACAACCTCACCACACCAGGCATTCTTGGCCAGCCATGGCAGCACCGTAACCAGATGTGGTTCCGCCATTCCGCTGATGGAGTCATGATTGGAGTTCAATCTCAGGATGGCCGGAAGACATACGAACTTCTCCTCTCGTCGCTGCAAGCTCAGCAGATGGCATGGCATCGGGCAGCACAGATGTGTGCCTCTATCAGAAGAGAAGATCCGGACATACCCGTGATGGACTTCTCTGAGACACACCGCCTCCGCGAGATGATGGACCCAACCAAGAAGGATGTAGGCACACAGACGGATGGAACAGACACACGTGCACTTTCAACCATAGCCGAAGAAGCTGGAGAAGAGGACAACATTGAGGCAGACCCGTATGTTCCATCGTACCGGGACCCGTGGGACGTAGACCTCAAGTCACCCCATGAGGATGGTCCAAGTGACGCCACCATTGAGAACCGGATGTATCGCGACCTGCTCATCAAGTACCTTGTGGATCATAAGCATGACCAAGACAAGGCCAAGCCATTCGTAGACATCCCGGAGGTTCTCTCAGCAGACCGAATGATCCTCAATGAGTCCTGGAAGACATATGGTGTAAAGAACGAGGAGCTATTCCTGCTACGGAACATGCTTATCAAGGTTGACGGAGTGTACCGAGAAGGCCATGCTGCCCTGCACATGATTTACTTCCCACACACAACAGAACGTGTCAAGGAAGCGGAAGCAGTGGACCGTGCAGTTGCACAGAAATCCAGTGACTCCCTTGTACTCAGCGAGCACAACTCGCCTGTGTCATCGGAATCACGCTTCCTCCCGCACCTAACCCAGATGGACATAGAGGAGTTTATGGATGAACTCGAGGCAGATGAACTTAGTGCACACCGACAGCGAGTCAAATGGGTCACCGCACCAGAGGCAGAAGTCTCAGTCTCGCAGACTCTCACCTCACAGACCCTTGACGACCTCAGCATGACAGCCGACACGGACACCGCAGACTCGGACCATAGCATGGATGATGACTGGGAAGATACCACATCCAACGGAGAAGTCGCCTCACTCGCTGAAGCACGGAGTACTCCGCCCGTACCACCGAACTCCCCAGCTCTATAGACCCGCAGTGTTCACCGTGCCCCATCGCGATGCAACCATCTATCGCAATGGAAGCCACTGATGACACACCCGTATTCGAGAGGACACCCAGTGTGCATTCATTGCGAGGGAGGGTTACAGGGAGAAGAGACAGGACAACACAGACAAGCAGACCCGAGCATCACGCA
>NW_007360527.1:0-2480 GCF_000271585.1 Trametes versicolor FP-101664 SS1
CGGGCACAGCGAGAATGGACGGCGGACGGCGGACGGCGGGACGGGAGACGGCGGGGGCGAGAGACGGCGGGGGCGGGAAGACGGCGCTGGGCAGGCCCAGCGAAAGGAAGGCGGCTCGGGGGATTCGCGAATCGAGCTTTCCTGTGGCGCACCGCAAACCCTATATATCTGGTCGGGTGAGCGCTCGTGAGCGCTCCGAATTGACGATCCCAAGGCCGCGCGCTATCTACCTCCGAATCTGGCAGTCTAATGCCATCTTCGCAAGCGAATGAGCAGACTACTCCTATTCTATCGATACTCACCGTAAGTGCGTCCCATTCGAGAGTCTAGCAATGCAGAATCAGCCGCGGAAGACGGCGTCACCAGCGGCTCGACCGTCTTCGTCGCAAGCCTCGCGAGGCTCTGATATCCTCAATTCTTCGTGTACACGTATCCCACAGCAACAAGATATTGACTTACCGCTCGTTGGAGCCAAACCTTGCTCAAACTCAGCCGTCCGTGCTGGGATCAGCCTCGTGCGGCCGCGGAGGTTTGCGTAGCTAGCCCAAGGTCTTGTAGCGGTAGCGGTAGTCCCAGAATGTAGACTAGACATGGAATAAGGAGTTACGCCGCCTTGTGAGTATGGAAGCGAGTTTGTGTTGCGCCAGGCCCAGTGCGTGGTGGAGGAGCAGAACGAAGGAACGGGCCTCGTAGTCTCGTAACCAGACGTCATAGGGTTTAGCTCCTTTTTGGGACAGCGGAGAGCGAAAAAACCAGAGAAAGGAGCACCCTATAACGTCTGGTGGAATTCGTATAGAGGGGTGGGGGTCTCTGTCACGCTCGCGCGAATGGAAGCTTGTCGACGCGTCAAGCCCACTTGAGCGTCCCGACGCGTCCTCGATCGGGCATTGCGTCTGCACGGCGACCGTGACTATGAGCTCCCTCCACCGCCTAGCAGGCCACTATGTCTTATATTCGACCGCGCGCGCATATTCGCCTTACTTGGGAAAGACTCTGGCTCGATTATCGCGACATTCACCTTCACGAACATGCGCATACAGTCGGTTTCGCGCGGAGTACGGGTTCCCGACGCCCTCTGTCATAAAACGCGGCATTATTTCGACTATTGAGCCCTCGCGATCTGCTCACAGGCGTTCTTTGAGCACTTTCGCGACACGCGGGCTTCGTAAAACGGTGAGTACAACCCTCGCGCGGTCGGATTTGCTTACGGGCCCAGGCGAAACAGCTGCTCGCGCTGCATGGTCGCGCCGCCTGGCGGGCACGCCCAAGTGGGGCCGCCGTGACCTCCGTGACTCTCGGGAGAGACCCCCACCCGTCTCTACGAAAGTCACCAGACGTTATAGGGGGTCCTCTCCATTGCTTTTTGTCCCGTCCCGTTTTGGAAGGACCCCCATATAGCGGCTGGTGACGAGACTACGGGCCTCGGACGCCCAGGTCCCGCGGAGAGGTGTCACTGCCGGATTGGGAAGGCTCTCTCCCAATAGGCGCCCAAAGCTGCCTCCTCGAGTCCTTCGTCTCGACCTCCTCCTCCCTCACTCGCGACGAAGGTCTCAGGCAACATCGCTCAAGAAATCCCCAAATATGCGGATATAATCTGAAATGTGCGAACAAAAGCAGCCATACCAGTCTCGCTGCACCACTGGAAACCGGCAGTCTACCCCGAGCCCGACACTGCCGCCAAAGTCGCCCTGATCCTGCCAGGCCCCGGGAAGTGCATAAAGCCACTCGGGCGGCCGTGAGACGCAGAATGGGACGAGGCGAATAAGGCAAGCACGACTATCTAGGTGACAGGCCGTGATTTCATAATGGGAACCTCCTTTTAAACATGTTTCCCCGCGCTCCGCTGTAGGCCGCCCGAGTGCCAGTGGCCGGCCACCGAGGGTCGCGGCGGATTGCTTCATCGGGCGGTAGCGTCGGACCCAGGCCTCCGGGAATATGGACGAACAGGTACTCCGAGTCCTAGGTGCGCACACGAGCTATGTATGCGATCGCGACCTCCCCATTGCGCGACCAATACTGATATCTTCTTGCAGATGACATGGCCCTTGAACGTTTCACCATGCTCGCACTCGGAAGCAACTCGCCAACAGCTGCGACCCGGAGCCCGGAGTCCCCTGAGCAAGTCCGACCGCCGTTAAAATGCGCCGCTCTGGGCCGTAAAGCGAGCCGAGCTCGGCGCGGTCAACCTCTTCCGCCGCCCCGGAAAGCGTGACAGGCAGCGGGCGCCGCGTCTGCTGCTCATTCGCCTCACAGCGCGAGCGAACAGAGGCATCGCAGGTACGCGTACTCCCATACTCGTCTACTGCGGCATTTCGGACTCACGTCCCTCTTTCAGACTTCGCATTCGTAGTACGATGTTTGCTATCACGAAAACGACGCAGGTGCAATGAGCGGATACCGGTGGGATCGTGTACAGACGGCCAGAACAACCTCGCCGTGCTCGCTCACCTTCCTCCGCCCGCGCCCAGCATCTCCCTCCC
>NW_007360528.1:0-2472 GCF_000271585.1 Trametes versicolor FP-101664 SS1
CATGCATGGAGATGCGTTACTTTGCACTCGGGCGACTGTACGATCGCGACGGAGACTTGGATCGAAAAGGCTGTCGGTAAGTGCACACTTCGTGCGAGCCCTGTTTTTGGCGATGGCTAACTCGGCAGTATCCCAGATAGCCGGGACTTGTGATTGTGCTTCCTCTCGCCGTACGAGCATGCATTAGTGGTGCTGGAGCGAGAGCGGACCCATCTCGTGCTTGCATGTAATGTCTCTAACGAGTCCAGCGGCGCGAACACTGATGACGGAGAGCACCCTCTTGTGGACGATGTGTCAACCCTCTTCTCATTTGGAAATCGCACGGACGGCTCATGAATCGCTACAGTGGGTGGGCGCGATGCTGGAACAGGCACGACCGCGTTCCCGAACGATACGCGCTGTTGACCTTTGCTCAAGGTGCCCCACCTCGACTCTCGCAATACAGCCCATACGAAGCTATTGAAACCTGCCGTCGCCTCACTCACCGTGGTCTGCTCGCGCCCTTGGCATCCGTTTCGAGCTGACGGCCCAGAGTACGTGCACACACCCGTGTCATCCTGAAACTCGGGCTGACTTGCTTACAGAAAGTGGGCGGACACATCGGCTGCTGGGGAGAGGTATTCTACCTCGGAGCATGCTCCTTGCGCATCAACAAGATCTCTGTGGACAGCTCCCAATTCGCTTCGGCGCCGAGTCCTTTGCGGCGAGGGCGACTCCTTCAAAAATCGCTGCCATGTTTTGTAAATACGCTGTGAGCCCTCCCACTCCGCGTGCACATCCCCTTCCCTGCTCAACCTCCTGCGCTCAGACACCACTCGAAACATGCCACCTGTCCGAGGCCGCCTCCGCATCGGTGAGACCCTCGGGGACACCTACGAGAGCAACCACGGCCGCGAGAGAGGGTCGTTTCGTGATGTGCTCACCACAGGTCTCGGTACGTCGTGGTCCTCCTTCCTTGGCTCGAAGGCCACCGCTGATCGCCCTCGCGCAGTCGAGTTCACGCACGACACGTCTGCGACCATGCACTGGGCAGCGACACGCTTCCGCGACCGCGTCTTTGTTGGGCACCGCGCGAAGCTCATGGGCTGGCCCCCAGGCATCGAGTTTGCGAACATGAGCAACCTCAAGGACACGCCAACGGCGAAGATCCGGATGCTGCTCGAGTTCTGGGAGAACGGGTGGATGTACTGGGCGGCGGCAACGCCCGGCGAGGTGCTCGCGGCGCAGGAGAGCGTGTACAACGCGCTGCCGGGCGCGCTGTTCCCGAACCCGGATGCGCCGGTGCCGCGCGCACAGCGGAGCGACGTTGGGGCGCATCGTGCGCGTCCGGTCACGAACCCGGACAACCGCTGGCCGGTGCGCTTCCCCGACCGCCATGGGGCGAAGAGTGACCGGGTTGTCGGCGACGAGTGGCTCCTGGAGGAGGCGGGCGCGGGTGCAGTGGAGGACGTGCCGGAGGAGATCGAGGACACGGACGAGTGGGAGCGCGAGGCGTGGCGGACGCGCAGGCTGCCGAGCGGCGAGCTCGCGGACGACCTCATTGAGGAGTTCTAGAGCGTGGGTTTATCTGTTGAACGGCCGCGCTGGTTTCTATTCTACAACTCGAACTAATACACCTGGCTTTGCTTGTCTCCCTACGGTCTGATCTAATGTGAGCAGCATCAACTCGGACTAGTAATGGTGTTCATGTACGAGCTCGAGCGAACATGCTGGCCTGAGCCTGAGTGTTGCGCACGTCGTGGTAATTCGCATAAGCGAGCGAGCATGAGGTCGAGCGGCCGTGCGAATTGGATGCACCACGGCCGGTGTTCCGCCCGTATATTATCTCGCTTGCTTGGACTAGACCGAGCATGATCAAGCCATAGATACAGCCAATTGAGCTTCCAGTTCCACAGCTCCCCTTGGAATGGATTTGGGGTGGATAGGAAGGCGGGGAGGCAGGGATACTGCCACCCTTCCTGCCCTTCCTCCCCAGATTCATTCCAGTGTCGGGGGGCAAGTATCAAGCAGCGGACGAGTTTAGAATTGTGAGCGCAGCAGCCAATGTCATCAGCGGGACACTCGCAAGCGGCTTAGACGGAGCTCTGAACGGCGATCTTTCCGTAAGCATGGCCGAGACCCTGGCGCTTTCACACTCATCCGCTCACTCGCCGAGATCTGTACTGACCGAACATGTACACAGTATCTACATAGTTCCTTGCTTACCCATCCCACCATTGTCTCCCTGAGTCTCCCCATCTAGGACGACGTCTCCAGAATCATCATCGGCCTAAGTAAGCAGAGAGCGACGGGGATGCCCATGATCCGAGGCAACGAGCCCCGGGAGAAGCACTGGCTGCGGGCGCGCTCGGCGGAGCATCAGACAGGTCGGCTAGTCCCATACGTGGACGCACCACCTGTTCCCTGGCATGGACCGCAGACGCACGCATCACGGCGACAGCGGGCGAACACCGTGCACGCTCTGGCCTAGAG
>NW_007360529.1:0-2460 GCF_000271585.1 Trametes versicolor FP-101664 SS1
ACGCCTCATGTTACTGATGTGGATGGACTACACGCGGATACAGTACAGCTACGGTGCGGACACCATGAGGCAGCGCCTCATTGTTACGGTCCCGTAGGTAGCAGGCTTACCTCCCCTAGTACGCACCGTTTCAGCATGGCTTCTATGTATATTAGGACCCCTGGAGAGCTGAGGATGGTCCTCAGCTCGACCTGGTTATCTATCACCTTCACCCCTGAACTCGAGTCTCCTCTCCTGCCTGCTAGGCCCTTGCACCTGAACGTTACCACGACCCTCGAAGGTGTCGTCTTAACATAAGGTCGAGCTCGCCTACTCGACAGTCGATCTGCCTAGATCCAGACAATCTAGCCTGAACCATCGAACGACCCGGAGCCGCTACCTCTGACCGACGGTAGCGCAGAAGAACCCGACAACGGAACCCCTCCCAGCCCAAGGACCAAAGTGGTCCTTCAACCCGAACACCGGACTAGTCTATTACGACAATAGACTCATTGTCCCGAAGAACCCCAACAGCTGGGATTACGCATCAGACATCCAAGCGGAAGCTACCCTTGGAGACCTCAGAGCAACGTACTCTGACTACGACGAACGATACCGAACGACCACTGGACGAGAACCTCCGACACCACCACGAGTAACCCCAGTCCCGACCCCCATCGAACAGATCGCATCCGCAAACCCGACACCCAGAAATATCGAACCAGAAGGAAGCTCCACTAGTGGATCTCGACGATCCAGTGCAAGTAGCGCACCTACCCCCGTGGCAGAGAACCCACCAGAGAGACCAGTTGAAGAACCCTCAAATCGATCCGAAAGCCCGGTCGAACCCCCAAATCCTCCACCGAATCCACCCGCACCCGTGAACCGACCAAACATCATGGCAGAGCAAGTCAATGGAGAGCGCTTTAAGCTGAAGATGCCTCCGGAATTCTCAGGAGAACGAGGAGAGTCCAAAGGATGGCTACAGAAGTGCACGCTGTACTTCCTATTCAACGGAACCCAATTCGACCAGGACGAGAAGAAGATCATCTTCGCGTTGATGCTGATGACGGGAGGAACTGCAGGACCATGGGCCAGCGATTATATCACGCAAGCCCAAGCACAAGCAAATGCGGAGAACGGAAATCAGCCCAGCTACGGAACATGGGCATCATTCCAGAACAGCATCAAAGAGTCGTTCGAAGACGTGGACGACGCTGCAAGTGCACGTGTCCTACTCCGGAACCTCGCCCAGGGCAAGAAGCCCATTGACGAGTACATCATCGACTTCAAGAACATCATCTCTCGATGCGGCATCTCCCAGTTCGACGTCATTGCGGACTTCTTCTACCAAGGGCTAAACAAGCCGCTCCGCGACAAGATGTTTGGGCTTTCAGCCATGCCGACAGACGCAGTCAACCTGTACAAGACGGCAGCACGTCTCGAGCAACAATGGCGCTTGGGACAAGCCTATGATCGAGGAGGAGGACAGAGCCACAAGAAGAACCACTTCATTCCGCGGCGCTACAATCACAATCAAGCCAAGGAAAGAGATCCTGACGCTATGGATGTGGACCGCATGACAGCCGAAGAACGCGACAAGCATTACAAGGAAGGACGATGCTTCAACTGTCACGAGATCGGACATCTGTCCAGGAACTGCCTGAAGAAGAATGGGAAAGGGAAGCAACCTTTCAGGAAGAACCGAGTTATGGAAGCCGAAGAAGAACCGGAGAGAGAAGATGACGATGAAGCCTCCAACCCGGACACTAGAACCCTGGTCGCCGCTAGAATCCGCACCGCTCTCCAAGGGATCAGTGACCCGGCGGAAAGGAAGGGAGTGCTTTCGGAGTTCCTCGACGAGGGTTTTTGAAGCCGCGGTACGCCTCGACGTCGTCACCGCGCACGCAGGTCCGTGCAGTAATTATGGCCAATGTACCGAAGCAATCCATGCGGATTCCTATTGCCATAATCACGGACCGAACCGTCGAAACCGAAGCTCTCATTGACACGGGAGCTCAAGACTCATTCATCGATTACCGATATGTCAGGAAGAAGAAGCTCCCGAGCCGAGATCTGAAGAACCCAATACGGGTACACAATGCGGACGGAACAGCAAACCAACAAGGGACCATCAACAAGTGTGTTGTGCTAGAAATCGAAGCTGGAGGACACAAACATCTGCTCCGACTACTTGTCACTTCACTGGGAAAGGAGGCCATCATCCTAGGACTACCGTGGCTACAAAGGGTCAATGCGGAAATCGACTTCAATCAGGGAACATTGCAAATCAATCCAGACAAGGTCAATCTCACTCTTGTAGAGAGACTGCGCAACAAGTGGTTCCCTGAACAGGACAAGTTCACTGGACGAACTCTCCACACGGTACGAACCGAAGAGGAACTCAAGCAGGAATCCACCAATCCAAAGCAGGATAGCATCTACGCTGAGCTCCCTCCACCCTATTGCGAGACGGAGAGC
>NW_007360530.1:0-2438 GCF_000271585.1 Trametes versicolor FP-101664 SS1
TATCGGAGTTGGTGCTCTCGATATTGTGCGTCCACGGAGTAACATCTCCTATCCAGCCCTCGACACCCCCACGACCCTGCACACCGTTCGGCCTCCACAACATGTCCCACCCCACGGAACCAGACGCACTACAGCAAGCATGCATGGCGCTCGACGCCTATGATCTCGCTCAACTCCCGCCTACGCCGACCTGGGGTGCGCAGAGAGACGCGCACTCGGTGAACTCGGAGAGGGCAGACTACCCCTGGGGAGAGCCAGAGCACCTGCCATTCCCCCAGGTCGAGGTTCTTACGCTGAACGAGCCCACGCCAGAGGGCAAGGTCAGATTCCAGGTAGTGACGAGACAGCCCATAGAGGGGCTGTTGAAGTGCAACGGCGACAACGACGTCAACGTTGACCTGCACTTGCTCGTGCGTGGCGAGACCGGTGGACTGCGCAGCACTTCGGTACGAGGCTTACAGGACATATATTGACTGTAGCTAACCGGTTCCTGGCAGATCGAGTTCCCCCGGAGTCTGGCAGAGGTACGGGGCGCACGCGACGAGACGTGGCTCGAGGAATTCGAGCGTGTACTCGATTGGTTCCCGGAAATGGACGCCGAACAGCGCCAAGTCCTCCTGGAGACGGTCTACATCTACGATTGGTTTCATCGCGCCGAAATCAACGACGAACTGGGCATCGTTTGGAGGGACTTTCAAGGCGCGCGAACGAGTGCTCTGTTAGGAAGCTGGTTTTCGCCTGTTCGCGCGGAGGAGATACTGAGTTGGCTGATTGAATGGGCACAGACGAGGATCCCGGTGCGTGACCACGATCGTAGCAATATCTTTGCTGAGACTAACGACTAGGAATTGCAGTCCGCCTTCCCCGTTCAGGCAGACGGCTCGGTGCAATCCAGCGACGTCGCGGACACGGACGATATCGCCCTTGGTGAGCAAGTACCCCGGGCACAAGATGGCCACTGAACGGGTCTGCGCGAGCTGAATCTGGAGCGACGGAACCCGAGGGTATATCCAAGGAACGCGTGCTTGTATTTGTGGATTGCTTGATGTGCGCAACTAGCTACGAATAGTGATGATGTCGGAGTCTTTAGTAAGTTCCTAGAGGCGACCGGTCTCATCGCACGCCTGAGCGGGGTGGTGGAGCGCGACCGGAGAGCAGAATCTTGAGGAGGGACATGCATGGAATGAGGAGGGAGCCCACGCTCGTGGAATGCCAGGGCGAAGGTGAGCGCGTCGCGTCTCCTATGTAGTGTACCACGTGACCGTGCAGTCAAAGAGCGCCCGCGTGAGTTGGTGACCCTCTGCCGCCCTGGTGGTATTCACGCACCACCGACACTCGTTGTCAGAAGGCGTGCAAATGCGCTCTAATACCGCGTTTTATTGCTCTCATAATTCCATGGGGTAGAGTGAGATTGCACTGAGTGGAGGCGCGCGTCACACGGGCCAAATTCGGCAGAGTTCGGCGCACTTTGGCGCACCGACGCTTCGGTGCGGGCGACTGCACCGAGCCAACGGGTCCGGGTGATGCGGAAGTCCGTATAGGGCTCAGAACGCGATGTCCTCAATCGCTCGCCACTGGGCTCACATCTCGACCGCCATGCGTCACAAGGTATCCGCCATCCGCTGTGCCGAGCACCCCAAGCGCCTACTCTGCTAGAGTGCTCGACAGACTCTGAGGTCGTCGAATGATTTCACCATGCCGCAAGCATACGATAAGGAGCTCGAAGGAGGGGTGGCAAGCAGACGGACGGAAGCAATTACGGGAAGGGTAAGTTGCAGTATTCTCCCGTAGCTCGAACCAGCTCAAAATCAGGACAGTCGCCGCTGCAGCACTCAGTATTCAAGACGGTCACAGGGTGAAGTTTTCTCCAAGGCGGCCGCGGTTGGTTCTTCCAGGCAGCCTGATATGGGACGCAGCGCGCACCTGCCGAGGTGCGGCGAAGAGGAACTCACAGTATGGCTCGGGCGGACTTCTGACGCATGTCAGGGGTGACTGGGTATTCGAATGGGGTGAGTCATTTTTAACCTCATGCGCCAACCTTTCGCGTACAATGCTGAGCTGCACGCCGGTGTATGCGGAGCAGTCCTTTGCCCTCAACTCCCACTCCCACTTGCCTCTGCGCGCCACGACCTCGCCTCGCACATGGACAATTCCCCGCACAACCACCGGAGGGATCGCTACGAGTGGTGGGAGGACTACTACCACGTCTTCGAGGTGAGCCCGCCGCGCTCAGAAGACCAAGCGCCCTCTCCAGAACGCCTCGATCCTGCCCAGGAAGAACACGTCGTGCAAGAAATGTTGATAGACCTTGCGACTCAGGACTATCTGCCCCCTAGGGACGGCCCGGAGGAGCAGGAGGAGAAGGAGGAGGACGAAGACTTGGAGCACATCGGGAGCGGTGTTTCATTCGAGGAGGGGGAGCTTGCGGAGCACCATCT
>NW_007360531.1:0-2430 GCF_000271585.1 Trametes versicolor FP-101664 SS1
AGGGCGAGTTGTCGGTTACCTCGCGGCCTCCACGCTCGTTGCGGTTGCGCCGCGCGAGCAGCATGTACCGGTCCGCCATCAGCACGGTGACGCCGCGCGAGGCGTACCAGCGCGCCATCTGAAAGAGCGTCGCGAAGCCGACGTCGTTGGGATACGGCGCCGGGCGGAACTGACCAGCCACCGGGTATTGGCCAGCGTTGATCAGGTGCTGGTAAAGTCCAGGCACCGAGAACAACCAGCTGGTCATGCTGATCCAACGACCGCGTTCGGCGGTCGGAGTGTCTCGCGGAATGAGCTGCCGCGAGAGCAGGTGGAAGGCCACGCTGAACTCGGTCGGCCTCCTGCCGCCGAACTCGCGTTCCATCCACACAGGAATGCGGCCCCTGCCCGCAGACATCCAGTTCTGCCAGTCGCCGACGCTGTCGTCGAGCGTCGGCTGGTTGTACGCGGGCTCGGTGCGCGCAGCTCGTTTCTGCCGCTTGATCTCCTTCCAGTCCGGTCCCGTGCGCGTGGGCCGGGGAAGATGCGACGTCGACATGTGTTCGTAGCCCGGGGGTGTGTCTCCCCGAGGCGAAGCTCCACGCGGCCCTTCTGGGCGGCGCCACTGCGACTGCAACACTTGCAGGCCGCGCACTCCCGTTAGCTCAGGCCTTCGATTGACCTGGCCTATGAGGTCGCGGACGCGGTGCGCGATCTCGCCCGTGTCGGTCTGCGCGTCGTTGATAAGGCGACTAGCATCGTTGCCACTCAACGGCACGTAGTTGTAGTAGTGCCCCGTCAGCCGTGGGTCGCTATCCGTAGGGAGGGCCATGAGGTGGTGGGGCCATCCTGGCACCACGCATGTTGACTGAGCCGTGGAGGAGCTCATCGAGAAGGGCGCGCCTTGTCCGGGCGCAGCCTGCGCGCCGGTGTTGCGACGCGCTTCGCGGTACCTCCGACGTTCCGCCAGCCGCCGTATCCGGTGCTCGTCGACCTCTTCGTCGCTCGAGGCGTTCTCGAAGTCGACTACGGGGTGCTCGACGGGCGACCTGGACGCCATGGCCTGGTATGACCCAGAGGGCCCAGCCGTGTTTGGCTGGGCGGAGTATGGCGTCGCGAACGACGTGGAGGGCCCAGCTACGCTTAGCTGAGCGGGGTACGGTGCCGCGAACGACGTTGAGGGCCCCGCCATGCTCGGCTGCGCAGAGTACGACGTCGAGAATGACGCCGAGCTCATTGTGCCCGCGCTGCTCGAGCCCGCAATGGGGAGCGGGTCCATGTTACGCCTCCGAGGGCTTTCCTCCCTCGGATCCCGGCGACGGTGCGGCGCGCTCTGGTTGGGAGGCATGGTGAGCCTTGTCGACGACGTTGTTGTCGTCGACTGAGCCTGCCTTCGCCGTTGCTCCTCTTCGAGCTGTCGGCGAGCCTCATTGCGCTCCTGCTCCAGTCTGTCTCGGATGATACGGACCTCGTCGCGCTCTTCTCGGTAGCGACGCAAGCGCTCCTGCTCCGAGTCGTACTCCGATTGCAACGTCTGCAGACGGGTTTCGAGTTCCGCGATGCGTTCGCGGTCCCTTCCCCCCTCCGAGCGAGTGTGTCGCTCGAAATGCGCCCAGAACCGGCCTTGTAGCTCGGTCTGGACGCGCGTCTGCGCGTCCCGGAATGACTGCTCGGAAGCCCCTGCTGCGTAGTGGCGGAGGAACTCCGCGCACAACGGGCAGTTGCTCCCATGCGCGACCAGTGTCTGCTGGTCGGCCACGGGGGCCCATGTCATTGTTGAGAATGACATGAGGGGGATCCCCGCCGGAGGTCCATACTGCATGCCCATGTGTGGCATGCCCGGCATCTGCGGCGCCATCTGCTGTTGCTGCTGCTGCTGGGGCAGCCCGAAAGCGTACCCTGTTGAGGGCAACACCTGCGGGTACGCCACCGGGTACTGTTGCTGGGCTACGCCGGGCGGGGCGTAGCTGGTCGACGCTTGTGGGGGCGCGACCGTCGGGAATTGAGATCCTGACGCCACAGGAGCCGCTTGTTGCGACCCCTGCGCGTCCGTGTCCATGGGCGCGTTGCTGCTGTTGCTGTTGCTGCCGCCGTTCATGCTTGAGGTTGCGTGTGTCGGTGGTGGTGGTGGTGACTTGGCAGAGTCGGTTATGACCCTGCGAGGTCTCCGCGTATTTAAGCGCCAGCGGAGTTTCAATCACGTCGGTGGCTGAAATCTCGCGCGACGCGTCTCGGCGCTTGACCTCTTCGCGGTCACGCGCGCGTTTTGCCAGAGCCTTGCTGAGCTCTGGTGCTTAGGCACTATACTGCCTAAGTTTTTCGTGGCAACGCACGCCACGACGATACTCCCATTAGACGACAGTACTCGTCTAATGCTACGAGCTCCTTACAGTGCTCGTATGGTTCCCAGGTGTGATCTCCTAGTGTCCACCTTACGTGGAATTGACACTT
>NW_007360532.1:0-2414 GCF_000271585.1 Trametes versicolor FP-101664 SS1
ACATGCATACCAGAGATTGTAGTATGAATTTGAGCTTACGAAGCCACACGGTGCGCCGCCAGCGCGCGAGGTCGAGATCATTGGAAACTCGGCCCCGAGAATCGAGCATCTGCATGATCCTCGATGCTCGTACTGTCCGCACGCGTCCGAGCGTGGCGCGAAACTGTGATACATAACCGTAGAAGTATCTGTGCAGAATCCCAGCGCGAGAGATGGCGAGGGAGGCCCCCTACGCGCAGTTCGAGCTCCTGTCAACTCGGGGTCAGCCCATAAACTGCCAAACAGCGACGAGCACTCAACTTGCTCGGACGGTCTTGAAACTCGCAGGGAGCGTGCACCCTGGCGCGGAGCATACGGTGCCGCGTTTTCTAAGCTCTGCGATGTGTTGGCGGCGCGCAGGGTCGACATGTGTGGATATGCAACCTCGAGGCCCCGCCAGACCGGTTCATCTCAAACCCGCCAGACGCGTTCGCAAACGCGCGCGGGAGGTCGCACACGGTTACAGGAGTATATGTACACCATTCGGGAGTGAGAGGATGCACGGCGGGCGCGGGACGTGCATTTCTATGTGGGAATCGGCCGAAATGACATGAAATCGTCGAAAAGTGGCCGCATATTTTCTTCTCCGATCGAGCTGAAACTCGCTTGGAATACACATCCTGTTTCGACGAGCGTACCGTCGTGTTTGCAAAGCCTTCGGGGGCGGCGTCGTTGCGCGACGTCGATATTTTCATACGGGCGGCCCCAAGTCTTCGAGCCTGTCCTCGCGATGCTGGCTGCCTCCACAGCGGACGGAGGCGTCCGCAACTTGCAGGAAACGGTCTGAGGCATGCGCGGTCGTGTTCATGCGACTTGGCGTCACGGGAGGACGCCAGGGAGAGGCGGAATGTGCGATTCGGAGGTGTTTCACAGTGTGTGCCCGCCGAAATCGCATGAAATCATCGAAAAGCGGCCAAACGTTTTCTGCTCGGATCGCGCTGAAACTCGCTGGGCGCATGCACCCCGGTGCGACGAGGGTCCCGTCGTGTTCGCGAAGCCGTCGCGGCCACCGTCGGCGCGCACCGCCGCCATCTTCACGGGCCTGGCACCGAGGTTTCGAGCCCCTCTCCGCGGCGATGTGCGCCTCCACAGCGCGCGGAGGCGTCCGTGCTTGGACGCGAACAGACAGAGCGGTGTGCGGGCGTGTCCATGCGACTCGGCGGTGCGGGAGGACGCGAGGGAGAGGCTGAATGCGCGCATGTGTGGCGTTTCCGTCTGTGCCCCCGCCGAAATCGCATGAAATCGCCGAAAAGTGGCGATATATTTTCTGCTCAGATCGCATTGGAACTCGCAGGGAACGTCCACCCCGGCGCAACGAGCGTGTCGCAGTGTCCACGAAGCTGTCCCACGCGGCGTCGGAGCGCACTGCGGCGATCTTTGGACGGGGACACCCAGGCTTCGAGCTCGTCTCCACGACGGTGTGCACCTCCACAGCGCGCGGAGGCGTGCGCGCTCGCCGCAGGACGGACGGGTGGGTGTGCACGCATATCCATGCGATAGTACGCCGCGGGGGGCCGCGAACGCGAGGCGCGATGTGCGATTTTGTGTGATTTCCGGCTGTGTGCTCTCCAAAATCGCATGAAATCGGCCAGACATCGCCATATATTTTCTGCCCGGATCGCGCTCAGACTCGCAGGGCACACGCACCCCGGTGCAGCGAGCGCACCGCCGAGTTCGCGAAGCCGTCCGACGCGGCGTCGATGCGCACCGCGGCCATCTTCAGACGGTGGCCCCATGGCCGAGAGCCGCTCGAGCGACGTCCTCGCCGCTCCACAGCGCGCAGAGGCGCGGCACCGAGCGGATGACGGATAGGAGATGGGCGGGCGTGTGCATGCGCCTCGGCGCGGTGGGAGGGCGTGGGATGAGGGCGCGAGGACGACGTCTTGTCGGGGTGTGTCCGGTAAGATCGCACGAATCGTCTCAAATCGGGCTCCTCGCGCACGGAACGCGTCTGGGCGCGGCGGGAGGCGGACGCGGACGTGTGCGCGAGCTCGCGCAGCGAGAGGACGCGGCGGCGGACCGTTACGCGCAGTGGACTGCATGTTGACATGCACGAAGTCGTCCTCGGCAACAAAGATATATTTCGTCCACACAGCTCCGAGACTCGATAGACGTACGCGACGGAGTGCAGGAGGGTGTGGTGTGGTGTTGGAGAGACCGCCGCGAACGCACCGACGCGCGAGCGCGAGGCCTTGACGGGGAGTGTGCCCGCCGTGCGACGCAGCGAACGTGCGCGCCGCGGCCGTGCACGCTCCGGCGGGGTTCCACGAGCAGTGCGCACGCTGCATAAGCGTGCGGGGTGCACGGAGCGGGCTCTTCGAGGTGCCAGTGCACGGGCACGGCCGTTCCTGCTCGGTCCCAGTTATGAGTGCATC
>NW_007360533.1:0-2400 GCF_000271585.1 Trametes versicolor FP-101664 SS1
TAGGTTGTGGTGGGCGCGTGGCTGCGAAGGACAGCAGAAACCTTCGGCTATGGTATAGCAAGGCTCATGGATTGAGTACACGTTCCAGCGAGTGGTCTGCTGATGAAAGCCCGCTCATATTGTATCAAAGTCCCAACCTCCAGCGCGTCCTGCGGGGTCGACGAGTAGTTCCAATCGCATAGTTGGCCAAGAAGGGGCCGGGGCGGGCTGGGACGTCACGCGGGGGTGGAGACTGCCAGAGCAAGATTTCTTGACTCGGGCAGGGTGGTGGATGGCAGTCTGGCGGGTGGTGGATCGCTGCAGGGTAGACGATGACGTCACGCGTTCTGACAGCGCGACGCGATCGGACAGCAGAGTGCCGGCTTCCATCCGGGCGATCTGGAAGCCGTTCAGGGACTCAGAGGGCCGAATGAGTGAGGCCGCGATTGACATGCAGCGCGAGCGAGCTTCTAAATAACACCACCACTCACTCACTCACTCACTCGCAGAGCAGAGAATCTCAATCTCGCTCGCGGGCGTCTAGTAGCTACCGTTCCCGCGCCCACAACTTCGCCTCGCTTGTCTTCGCACCGCCACCCGCCTGCTGCTCTCCCGCCGTCTCCCTCTTCGTGCTCGCTGGCTCGCTCGTCTCGGTGGATTCGATAGATATCCTGATGCTCGCGTCCAAGTCGCTCGCGCGAATCAGAATGAGATCTCGCGATCGCGAGCGACGTGCGCGCACTCGAAGCGCCGTCGACCCTGGGTGCACTCTTCTGGCGCCTTCGTTATGCCCGCGCGACTTCTGCCATCTGTCCCTGCGCCCTACTGTACGAATCCCTGGAGATAGTCAAAAGATGCTCACCTGGTGCCGTACGATCGACCCTTCGAAACCCTGGAGCTAGTGCTCCGTCCTCGCCCGCTCTCCTTCTCCCGCTCGGTCGTCTGGATACCGCGCTACCGCAGCCAGGGTGCGTCTTCTCCTCGCGCCCGCCGTTTAGCCCATTCTACCGGTACGCGTGTCTATCTTCTGGGGCCGGATCAGTCTTCGACGTGGACCCTGGCCTGCGCGGACTCACCTCAGCGCCCCCGCGCGTGCCACCCTTCCAGCAGTCGCGGAACCGAGCACGCTATCGTACGGCGTGGCCACGCTAACTCGCCTCGAGCACCTCTGCAACGGAATCGCACACGCCGCCGTACGACACATTCGGGTATGTCAGACAACTGTTTTCGAAAGGAGCCCGCGCGAACTCACCTCGAATAGCGTGCCGCGCGCCCTGACGGCCATTCCTCGCGGCTCCCCGGGCCGGGCCGTCATCCCCTTTCGGACATCCTCGACCATCTCCCATCCGCGCGAATTCGCTCCAGCTCACACCGCCTGGCAGTCAGCCCTGCCGCTGCTCGCGTATGCAATCGTGCACACGATCCGCGCGGCCCTTGGGCTTACCTCTTCTGGCTGTGCAGTCTTCCTCAGTCTGTCGCCGCCATCGAGTCCCTGCCACGCGCACGGGGAAGACGCGTGCGTGCTGAAGCATCATCCTGCGCGCCATCCAGCCCTACCTGCCCGCGGACAGTATCGGCGGGTTGCGCCATACGGTACGTCAGCTAAGCCATCTGAAACAGAACGGCGCGAACTCACCTCGTTTATAGCTTGACCCGAGTGCGCTGCGCCGCCATGTCCGGCCCGTCATCCCCTTCCGGATGTCTTCGACCGCAAACCGCTCCTGCGACCTCGTGGCCACCTCCAGTCGCATTCTTCGCGCTCGCGCGCCGTCGAACAAAAGGCGGCGGCGCACGGCAGGCCATGGTACGTCAGACAAGTTGCAAAAAGTGGAATTGCGAGGACTTACCGTCAACTCAGGCCCTGCGCGCCCTCTGTGCAGCTGTACCCTTCGATCGATAGGAGAGGGTCGCACAAATGGTACGTTAGCTAAACCATTCGAAGCAGAACGGCGCGAACTCACCTCGATCACAGCTTGACACGCCTGAGATGCCATTCGCCGTGGCGCCGGGGCCGTTCTGGACATCTTCGACCGCGAACGACCCCAGCGTCCTCGTGCATGTCTCCGCTCGCCCTCTTCGCGTTCCCACGCCGTCGAACGGACAGCGACGACGTACGATGGGCCATAGTACGTCAGACAAGTCGCGAGAAGTGGAATCGCGAGAACTCACCTCCAACTCAGATCCTCCGCGCGTTCCGCGCCGTGGTCCCTTGCGATCAATGTGGGAGGGCCTCGCAATATGGTATGTCAGACAGGCCGTGTGCACTAGAAGGACATCGAGAACTCACGTTGATCACAGCTCGACGTGATGCGCCGCTGGCATTCCCCGTGGTGCCCGGGCCTTTGTTTCTTTCCGGGCTTCTGAGGCTACCAACGCCTCCCGTGTCCCGGCACACGTCTCTACTCGTTCACATCGCGCTCG
>NW_007360534.1:0-2400 GCF_000271585.1 Trametes versicolor FP-101664 SS1
AAAGCACACTTTTTGTTATGAACGAGAACGGACTTGTTCGTGCTGTTTCGAAGCCCATAAAATATATTTCTACGTCCCATACATTCTCTATTAAACCCCCAACACGCCCTCGCAGTGCGGAAGAGGACGGCGCCGCAGGACGCCTCCGTCGCGGACGTCGAGTGTAGTGGGTCCACGGGCGGGCGCCTATTCTGCGAGCTAGGC
The DNA here is from genome assembly GCF_000271585.1 of Trametes versicolor FP-101664 SS1. NCBI lineage: Eukaryota > Fungi > Basidiomycota > Agaricomycetes > Polyporales > Polyporaceae > Trametes > Trametes versicolor. Next base: position 205 of record NW_007360534.1, read on the forward strand.
GCGGACGAGTGCGTGGGCGCCTCGAACTTGCTTCTTGCTGCCGTACTCTGTGGTGCTCGGGCTGCGCATCTCGTCCTCCGCGCGGAACAGCTGCGCCGACCACGACTCGTACGTTCTCGCACGTCGCTCCTCCTCTCGCGCGACCTCGACATCGACACCGATCTCGCGTATCTACTTCAAATCTCCAGATCTCGCCGGTGATTGCCCTGCGAGGCCGCGCACCGCATCCTCGGGCGTGCGCCGAACTCGGAGCATCACAAGTACGTACCGTGAATTGCGAGCCCGCCAACGACCATGGAGTCAGGTCCGCATTCGCGTTGCGAGGCAAGTACGTACCGTATCGTCTTCGTGTGCACGCGTTGATCACATCCAGCAGGGAGGGTTCGAGTGCCGAGCTGCGAGTTGTGCAGCGCTGGTCAGGCATATCGCGTGCACAGAAGTCACGCGAGTACATACCGTATATCTCGTGTTCGCGCGGGCGAGAGGACGCTGCGGGCGCCTGGCTACTCGCGACTCCGAGGAGCAGTCGAGACCGCGTGCCCGCAGAGCCGCGAGCCTGTCTGCAACTTGCGGCGACTTTTGACTTCCGTCCAGCGAGCCGGGGTCGCCGCTAATACCAGAAACTGACTGCCCGCTGTCGCTGCCTGGCATGACCTGCGGTCTGCGGTCCGACTCTGCCGCCGGGCTGTCAGGCAACGAAGACCACATGTGAGGAGACGGGCACGTACGTACCTTCGACGTTCTCGCAGCACTTGATCTTGTCGCCTGATGCTCAGCTCCCACCTTCCAGCTGCCCCGTCCCATCCTACATCCTGCCCGACAGAGATTGCATATGAATCCGGAGGCCTGAGATGCAACGGAAGATCGCCGCAACACAACGTGAGATTAGCGGCGGGCGCGACTATACGGCGGACATGACGTACTGCTTCGGCTTGTACCGTGTGCGCCACGGGCGCACGAACAGTCGGTGGCAGCGCGGAATTCGGGGGCGGCGGTGTGGTGTGGCGGCGTGGAAGTCGGCGTGGAAGTCGGCACGGGAAGTCGGTTGGCGAAACTGCCAGCTAGGGAAGGGATATCTGCAGGAAAGGTTCGCGCCAGCAGAGGAGGCCGCGAGAAATAAGTGCTGACCTCTCTGTTATGATACAGATCGACGTACCTGCACCCCGTGCATGCTCGCGGTTTTGAGGGATCTCCCGCGCCAGTGCCAGTGTGATGGTGCGAGCTTCGCGAAGAGGAGAGCTGAGGCGCTGCGGCCGCTCTAGGTCGCACGGACCTTGGCAGGCAAGTGGAAGGGCAGGGAAGGCGGGCGTTGCTCGCCTCATACAGCTCCATCGTCAAAGTTCTTGTGCGGTACGTCTTGCACGCAGCGTCGCAGACGGCAGGGTGGGCGGTGGGGGAAAAGTGGAGACGTTTGCTGTACGCACACTACCTTCATTTCTTGTGTGCGTCTGCGTGTCTGATGCGAGGTCCGGTCTTGTCGGTCTGGCTGCTTGATGCAGGTCTGCCGGGTACAGGCTGCGGACGGCCTCTGGTGCAACCGCAGTCAGGGTCGGTGGCAGCCGCCGTCCACGGGCTGCTATGTGGGCTGCCGCCCCTCCCGTACGTGATGCCGCCTGGTGAGAGAAACAAATCCCCTCCTCCCGCTCCCTCCACCGTCTGTTCTGGATAGAAGGTAGCCTACTGTAGTACTGTCTGCATGTCATACAATACTACTGTGTTCAGCGTCCAATAGACTGGATTTCTCCTGTGTGCTGAGCTTAGAGTTTGTGCCCCATCTCAACCGAACTCCGCAGCTTAGATCAAACAAATTAGTGAACTCGCGTGTACCTCGGAGGGCTCACGGATTGCCATGGATATCTTACATGTCCGCATTTTCAGCCTGTCCATTGTTCTGGATCTTCCCTCACTTCTCATGATGCGCATCAGTCCGTCTGCGCTTGTGAGCAGCAACACGGACCCTGAATCACTCAATCCGGCACTTCCGCATCCCTCATCCGCATCCAGATGGAGTGCGAATGAGGGAGGTGATGAACTCTGAACCTGGAAGGCTGTAAGCCGCACAAAGAGAGGTCTTCAGTCTGTGAGAGAACGACTATGATTGCATAGTACTGTACCTGTAAGCCGCACAAAGAGAGGCTACAAGTACTAGTAAGTAAACATGTAAAGGAAGCATAGGTAGTGTGGGACTTACTCTTC
>NW_007360535.1:0-2366 GCF_000271585.1 Trametes versicolor FP-101664 SS1
TGTCCCATTTGGACAAGCAGAAGCCAAGATATTGACCCTTCTCTGTTTGGAGCCAAACAAGACCAAAGCCAATGGCACGCCGACGCGATTCCGCGTCGTCGTGCCACTAGCTTTGGCTTTGTTTGTTTTCAGCCACAGCTCAACATAATGTGCTCATTAATAGACAAGTGTATGGTGTAACATACCACTATTATATATCACCAGAAAGCTGTTGATGAGGAGAATGCAATGGGGGTGTTTGTATAGGATACTGAGCACATATGGGAGTGCTACAAGCCAACCAACCAACCATAAGTGACTCTGGGTCACAATCTGTCACTAATGGGGATCAATGTGGGTCTAGGTCAGTGTTTTCCCAGGCATAATGACAAGTATTATATACTGTCAGGTTCGGAAAATTGAGCTCTACACAATGGTGTTGTTTGTAGGTCAATAGAATGCCAATTGAAGGCATAAATTGGAGTACAAGGATGTTCAGGTCCAGATTAAGCAGTTTATCTGATACACTGCTACCACTATCTTCTGCCTTATGTAATGAAAGTGTCCTGCAATATAATAATGAAGCTTGATAGATGGATTAGTGAGCATAAAGACCAGGTATTGTGCATACAATCTGGCAATGACCTTCAGCCACAATTGGAGTTTGGTGCATTAAAGCTTGTGTATTCAATATAAACCATGATTGTACCACCATTAGATCCACATTAGAAAGACCTTTCCAATGATATGTAATTATCCTATGTTGTGGTAAAGAATGAGCCAACAGGGGGCAAAATGAGTTGCAGCTGTGGTTGAGAACAAACAAGACCATACTTGGTGGCAGGGGAACGCAGCTCAGTGTTCCCCTGCCACAGACTGTGGTCTTGTTTGGTTCCCAACACAAACACCTCAATATCTTGGCCCCCAGTTGGCTATATGTCATGAAATATATATTAACAGAAAGCTATGCATGAGCAGAGTCCATATACTCAAAAATGATTTGAATGTGACTAATGCAGCTGCCACTATACACAAGACAAGATCCTATTAGTGCCACAACTAGAAAAAGCGCCCATGGCACATGACCTGATGACAACATGACCTGATGACATCACTGCCTCACCCCCAAGTGTTATATACCACCAGGTTGAAATTTTCAATCTCTATCCAATGGTGCTGTCTATATGATTGTTTAATGATCCTAACAAAGGCTCAGACCATCATGAATGCAGTTTTACAGCTAATGTGTGCCATTGGACCATATATGGCAACCTGATCAGGTGATGAGATTACATAAGCATGTTCAACTATGAACTCTGATGCGCCCACACCTCCCTCTCTCACTTCTTCCTCTCACCATCTTGCACTATGCATACCCAGCACATTCTATACTTGCTACTGTGGTATAGTAGCCTTCTGGCACCATGTCAGTGGCTGCTATATCACAGTGCTACCTCTCCTACCATTGCTGTGAGCAGCAATATTGGCAATCTGGCGGTCACTGGCCTTCAAGGTGCGTTCAAATCTTGGTCACACTTTTATTGATCTAACATACTTATAATCATCCAGGGGCACCTTTTGGTAATCCCCTGGACAGGGTCATTACCACATCACCCTATATAGGGTTACTGCTGTACAGCGGTGAGGTTTTGAGGGACACCTCCATGACAAGTCCCACATATCAGCTGCCCTGCAGTGAGGTTTCAGGGACCACCTTCGTGACAAGGTCCCTGCATGCACACAAGGGTTTGAGGGACATCTGTGCAATAACAAGTCACCTTTATGCACACATGGGTTTTAGGGACACCTGCATGACAAGGCATCTGAATTCAATTCAATTCTATAAACACAGTATAATCATTCATGAACTGTGGTTGAAATCTGTCAATATCCAAGCTAAGCGGGTAAAATGTCTCTGTCAGCGTAACTATTATCGACATCATGACTTTGTTGTTTTCTATCACAAATATCTGGGCTTTAATGTGTTGACCCAATTAAAATCTAACAGTTCAAATATATCTATCACACCTTCATATACAACTGCAACTGTACTGAGAGGAGGTGCTGCAATACGTAGGGGCAGGTATGCAAATTCTTGGACATATAATGAGTTACAACACTTTGTATGCTGCAAACCCCAAACTGCTGACATAAACATTACATATTCATTTCAACACTATGTACCAGAGAAAATGCTGCGAAGTATTAAAGACAATGACCACATACTTGCTGCAAATATTCCTATCAATATATTGGTAACCAAATTATCAAAGCAGCATCTCTGGCAAGTAGCTCAATCCCATCACCTAGTACATGTGTCCCAGCATAAACACAAGGAGGTGCTTGTAAATGAGCTTTTGCAGCATCAATGCGACCAATGTGATGAA